>NC_043765.1:22621725-22921725 GCF_902148845.1 Salarias fasciatus
TCCCGAGGCGACCGTGAGCAGCTCCAATCCCTCAAATGATGTCGCATATAAATGTCGGCATCGCTTCTGGCTGAACTGAAGGTGGGAAAAAAAAAATCATTTTAATAAACCCAAATTCTTGTAAAAAGCACACTGGTATGAAATATATACAGACCTTCGCGTATAAATAATCAATGTGCAACAGCACACTCGTGTGGTTTCGAGGTGTTCGAGTAACTTTGATCTCTTGAGAACAGGATGGATGTGGGTGGGTGGGTGGATGATGTATTGATGAATGGATGGATGGATCTATCGATGAATGGATGGATGGGTGGATGAGTGGGCGACTGGATGAATGATGTATGTATGGATGCCTGGATCTCTCGATGGGTGGATTGACGGATACATGGAGCCACTTCTTCGGTCTTATCGGTGATGATTTCTTAATCTGAAGATTCAAATGAATCCGACACGACCAAAAGGACTGAAACAGAAAAACAGCAACCTAGACTGAGTACTGCAGTAATTATCCATAAATAATGTACGAGATTGTTTCTTTATTGTGGTAATTGTGAATGAAATGTGGAAGCACGTGCTGTCACCTGGACCAGTTTTCTTTATTCAATGAAACCTGTTATTAATTAGATATTTAAGATAAAATCTTCAACTCTCAGCAGTAAAATAATGTGATCCAATATTTGAAATAATAGGTACTGAGGTACTGTGCTGAGGTACTGAAGTGGCCCTGCAATGAGACCCCTATGTTGATGTGTTATCGTCAAGAAACATGGTAATAAAATAAATTCAGTGTGCTTTATGAATGATTATCAAAAGCTAATTAAATTCATTAACTCTTAATAAAGGTCATCAGGTTGAATGAAACATTTGTTTAAATGTTAAGATTTGATGACTTTCTAATCTGTCTGCTGCCACTTTTTTTTTTTAATCCACAGAACTCACCAAATTAAAAATGCAAATGAGCGACTCCTGTAACACCACAACTTTAGTGTAGAGAGAGTGAGAGAGAGAGAGCGAGCGAGAGACCTGCGCCGAGCGTATCCCATTAATCTTGTTATGGGCCCGTCCTCTTTCTTACTGTTAAATATGCATTAAAAAGAATGGAGTCATTGAGTATATTTGGCATATAAAAGATACGGGCTCATCATTAAAAATCCATGTAAGCCCTTTAAAGCTGAAGAGAGGTGATTTCATGCTTGGCTGCATCGTTTCGTAGGTGCTACACCGCACCACCACAATACAAACCACACACACACACACACACACACACACACTGGCGTAGAATGAGACGGCGGCGTCCTTGGTTGTGCCTCCCCCGTGCGAGGCTCGGCGGGATGGATGTGGTGTCTGAACTAATGGAGCAGGGAGAACACAGGCTGCCTGTGAATAGAAGGAGGTGGAGGAGAGATCAGGGTGCTCTTGAAGCACCTCTTTGCATTCGCACAACAGTCGGGTTACTGTCGTCGGGGGGTCGAGGGGTAGGGGGGTCTTTTCTTTTTCACCATCGGGTGGGAGGGGAGGTGATTCCCTCCCTCTGGACTTCTTTTTGGTGGCTGTAATGTTTCTAAGAGGCCCCTTCCTTTTGTTTACATCCAGCTCGACGCTCGTACATCAACTCTTTTATGTGTGTGTGTGTGTGTGTATAAAGCGCTAAATCCGACTCGGGCGCTAATGATACAAACGCGCCAAAAAGTCCCCTAAAGAACATCTGCGGTTCCATAACCATAAAAACATTTTGCCTCTGATTAATGTGGTATTCTTAGGCTCATGGCTCTCCTTAGCAGGACCACCAGACGAGATGTTCAATCAACTATGCATGACTTGACCTTAATGGATTTTTCACTGGGAGGCTTGGGTTGGTTATTAGGGAACCAGCTCATGTGGAACAACCTTGTCCCCTTGGGAGGGGAATTACACCAGTTCAGAGGAAACCCACATTATGGCGCGAGGAGAACAGAGGAAAGCGCCGTTTCCTCTCGACTCGCCTCTCATACATCTTTCAGTTTCCAATGTGCCAGCCGTGTGATCTCCAAAGAAAATTCTCCATCTGCTGCTTGATTATGAATTCCCTTCCCCTTCCTCCTTGCTTTATAGTTTTCGCTGGCGGGTCGTCTCACACTGTTTGTCTTCGCCGCTTTAAGTCCCGTGCCTTGACTCCTTCGTGCTCGTTTTCTAATTCCTACGTTGAGAAATCGGCCTCTCGTAGCCGTCGAATGCGCCCGCAATTGCCTTAATCGACCCAGTGGGTCTCGTTCATTAGACTTTGGCTGGGTTTTTTTTTTTTTTTTTGGGAAGTCGTAGAGGAATTTGAATAGTTTCGCTGAGTGAAAACGATGACCGTGGACGGCAGAGGCCTCGATCATCCAGCTTTTGTTTACCCCATTCCAATTTGTGCACATCGGTAAATAAACAAACAGAATGGCCCGGTGTTGAATTAATTTTCTCCTCCAGCTGTGTACTCTAATTGGGATAATAAGCTGAAAGGTTATCAACGCTCCATGAGCCATTATTCAAGCACCTAGCTGCAGCTCCCCCCCCCCCCCCCCCCCCCCCCCCCCCCCCCCGCCTACTTCGGCTGCATTAACGCGCGTCGGGAAAATAATGCAACGGAACATGAATGAGAATGAAAGAGGAGGAAGATAAAGAATCCGTACCGATTGCAAACGCAAAGCGGGAATCAGACTGAAATGGATCAGAAACCACAGAGAATATAGACGGGTGCTGGGATAAAGGAAAGAGGCTGGAGTGAATTAGTGGAGACAGACAATGTATGCAGAAGCTTCTACTCATTGACGCTGCATGATACAAATAGGTAATTAATATCCAGGACAGTGCGGAGCGGGTCCAGGTGTGTCTGGTTTGGTATCACGATGATCCAAATCGATTTTCAACGAAGGTTCAGTGTCGGGGCAAAAAAGCTTCAGTCAAAACAATGATCCCACTCATCTCGCTGCACCACTTTAACCAACCAACGTTACAGCTCCACATTTCACCCATCTGCAACAACGTGAAGCTCTCCTCTTTCCCCTCGGACCCCCAACTGCGAGCTAAATCATCGTTTTCCCTCAATCCAAGTTAGAACCACTTTGACAACCACTGTGCTGACGGATGGTTTGACATTAAATATTTATCCTTCAGAAAAAAAAAAAAAAACCAAGACACGGATCCACATTCTGAAATTATTAACCACCAGAAAAGGAAGTCATTACGTGGAAGACGCCTCAAGTGTTTCCACTAATGAAGGCCACAGAATGTCAGTCCTGACCTCAGGATTGTCTTTCAGTGTTTGTAATTCTCTAACCTGTGCTGTGTCAGCTGCAGTTTTGCAAGGATGTTAAAATAACTGAGGATTTTTTATTTAGACTAATGTTAGCATGTTTTAGGTGAGTGGGCTTTGAAATTTGCCAACAAATGTTGATATCTTGTTGATGAACTGACCACAAAATCAAATCAAATCAGCCGCACGTGAAGGTTAAAATCCTGAAACGATAGCAGTGCTAAAGGAAAAACAAAAAAATACATTTTAATACAATTTAGAGCTTTTGGTCTTTTCTTTGATTTCCATGGTCAACGCTATTCATGAGTTTCCAATCAAAAGCCGTTGCTACATGGTTTAATACTTGTAGAACCATTGTCTCATTTGTTATGTCATAGTGTTGTAGTGCTGCTTTCGGCTGATATTAGCTTCTTCATTAGTGAAAATATGAGCCTTTCTGCTGCCCTTTGCATCTTATGGGGTCAATAAATGAGTCTGCAGTTGGTAATGAGTTCCCAGAGAGTTGACTGGGATATAATGTACCGTATCATTGCATTATTAGGTGTGATTTTTCAGGAATCATCAGAGCAGGTAGTGGTAAATTAATGAATACCCATGTGACAGAGTGAGCAGTATAGATGTCATTGCAGATTAAAGCAGGTTTAATGTAAACCGGTCAGTTAAACTGCTGATGTGACTTTTTATCATTCCCGCAGAAATGAGGAAGTAAGGTTCATAACCGAGCCGGAGGACGACGTTTAAAACACAGCTGAAGGGATTATGGCTCAAGATATAAACGTCGGTCGTGTAACATGTCACCTAATTCAGTATCTGTACCCAAATAACTGGTTAAAATGCTGTGAGTAACGCAAACTGAACAGAGCTGCATAACATACAGACATGGCTCGTTTTTTCAGAAGAGTATTAGTGAAGTGAGTGGATGCAGGAAAGACTCTGGCCAAAGGGTTGAGGTCATGGACATACTCATCCAGAAACCATTGTAACGCAACTAATTTGGAATTGTGGGATAAGTTTAGTTGTCTAAGCTGACAGTGGTGACTGTTTAAAGAAAGACTGATGTCAAGCACTGTCCAAAATGTCTCGGTAGACTACAGATTTAGGGTCCTCCTTTAGCGGAAACTGTTGTGTTCTGGCAGTTTCTCTCATCTGTGAGGCTTCAGTAAGAGAGCTGCTATTTCTGTTGCTCCTCACAAGACGGACAGTGGCGTCAAGGTTAGAGAAGAGAGTCCAGAGGTCCGAGGCTCAAATGCCACTAACGGGTTCCCACTGAGGGTCCCTGACCCCCAGCAGCTCCCGGTAGCTGTGAATAGGAGGGGTTAAATGCAGAGAAAATATTTTCCTGACTGGATCAATAAAGTATCTGCACCTGAAAAGAAGAAGAAAATTTAAAAAAAAAAACCTTTCCATGAGTCCAGTTTCAGGTACTTCACGCCGTCTGTTGCTTCTGCTGATGTAAGCCTTGCATGCAGCGGCCCGTCGCGTGAAGCTCCTGTTGCACAGTTTCTGTGTTAAATTAATGCAGAAGCAGCTTTGGAAGTCCACAGTCAATGAAGCGTCGGCGACTTTAACGCACTATTTACCTCGGCTGTTATCTATAAGTCTTTGTAGCCTAATGTGGTCTGACGCCTGATGGCTGAGCCGCTTCCAGTTTCCAACAATAACACTTGGAGTTGGTGATGGAATACCTGGGAGAGGAGAAGCTTCACCAAACGGCTTGTTGGGACAGCAGCATCATTTTACTGTGAAATGCTGGAATCCAGTGAGTCCTTTAAATCCCCGAAGCGAAGTCCAAGTATTCATTTCTGGTTGAACTTCCAGATGTTTTTACCATCAGGAGTGATATTACTGCTGAAACTACTGGGATCTAAATGCAATAAAAAACATACAGACACCTCAAAATTAGAAGGCAATTGAATATGTATCTTTGTTGGATACTTCAGAACAAAAAGACTTTCTGCAACATTTCTGATCTTTTAATTGTAATTATGATAATAAGTAACACATTAGGGAAATATTATGATCTTATAGAGAATCTGTGAGGTACAGTATTCTTTTTTATGATGTCTTTGCTAATATCAAAAAAGCCTGAAATATAGTTTGTGTAATATATTTTCAGTATATATTTTTTCTGAGTTGTGAGTGGGAGGATCCTTCATGATTATAGCAACAATGATTTCATTTGAAGAATTCACTACTATGACATACAGATTTTCCCCCCAGAATGAAACCATGTATTATAAATTCATCTCGATGGCTTTAAAGTTCCTGAAGGAAATGCCACTGAGGCGCCTTCAAGGATGACGAGAAGGTGGGCTTAGTTCCTCTCATATCTTTCATTTGTACCGATCTCCTCAAAGCAAACGGGAAAAGAAAATCAAATGGTTAACGGTAATGAAGGAAGCGGGTCTTCGGCTTGGCCCGGCGATAGCAGTTGTTTCTGTTTTCGAGGGTTAGTCATGAAACATTCCCGGCCCGGCTCATCAGACTCAGCCCTGATGAGCTGTCACATCCCTCAACTCCAGCGCTCGCCGCCCCCGGGCTCGGCTATGCTTTAAACTTAATGGTAATGCCTACTTTGGTGGGATTAGTTGTGACATTTCCTCTGGAAGCAGGCTCCCCGGTTGGGCTGGCATTGTGTTTACTGCGCCTCATGAATAGCTATTGACAGCACATATTGTTGATGAAGAGATACTAATGTGATAACCGACCACCCAGAATGAGGTACATCGCTGATGAAAAGACTGTAAGCTCGGTTGCATTACATGATACAGATCAGAGACGTGGCATCCCCCTGTTGCTGTAATTATGCGCCACAACAGTGCCAATGCATTTAAAGCAGCCGCATTATTACAACTGACAGCAGACTCATCTCTCCATCACTTATTCAGCGCAAGGCAATTTTCCAAGGCTCCCCCAGATGGTTGTCAATTTTATGCAAAATGGGAAAGAGGTTCAGTCCAGCCAGGCTCAAACTGATATCTCCCAGCTCAGGGCTTGGATGGTTATTTGAAAAAGATCGAAATAAAGTAAGGGGGTCTTGGTCTAATATCTGTCTGACAAAAGTGACAAAGAAAAATACATGTTTCTCACTGATATTTCTAGTGGAAGGATGACAAAACATCCAGGCCGGCTTTTATGGAACCATTTATTCCACTTTAACATCTCCCACACTTTTAAGGGTCACTTAGGTTGCGTTAAAAGTGGCCATTAGCGCCGCTTTCAGAGACAAGGACCTCTGGCGCGAGGAGCACGGCTTGATACAAAGAGCTTTCTTCGTCTGATCTTTCCATCTAAATGCGGCGCTTCAACCCCAAACACAAACACATCACGCGGGGTTAAATTATAATGTGTCCAGATAACAGATCCCAACCTGTTGGGAAATGCATTAACGTCACGAGCATCCAGTGTATTCTTTTTTACATTTGGCAACCCATAATTAGTATTATTATGACAAACACAATGTGGCTTCTTTTTTTTTTTTTTTGTATAAAACCCAAATACAGAGCCTTGCTGAGCCATTCATGCCTGATTTCAATTGCAGCTCCCTCACAGCAAGCCTTTATTTACCTCTCTCTGTTGTTTTTATTTTTCATTGAAGGTTTTTTTTTTTTTTTTTTTAGGAGTCCATTTAGACGGCGCTCTCTCTCTTTTTGCTTAAAAGCCCCCTGATGAATGCGTCGGAGTCGGCCCGACTCGGCTGCCCCCTCACACTGTCATCTGAAGCCGCGGACCGAAATGTGCCACAGTAATATAATAGCTCCTCTCTGCGAGGTTCATCGAGCCAAATCACTTCTGCGATCGCCCCCTCTACATTCCAAATGATTAATCCAAATATCCATCGCTCTAATTCATACCACACACAGTTAGACAGCATGGGCCGGGCGGAGAAATGGCTGCAAACCCGTCGTTCTCCGCGGTTCCTGAGTGTCTGTCGGTTGGCGGAACTGGAGATTTAAACAGGCCCTCCTTGTTATTCTGGCTCGTTAAAAGGAATTCCGGGTACAGTTCTGCAGCGCGGTGACTAATTGTGTGATTCAACAGTTTGTAAAAACGTGGAAAACAGTGAAGTGTCTGCCAGCTCCAGCGCTTGATTGTAAGAGAACCTCTCCGGTATTGTGTAAAAGATGAATGACTGCTGTAGAACATATGTTGTTGACATCATGGCACTTTTGAGAGCCCAGATCATTTTATTGGATGCATTAACCACCGTCCCTCGGAAGTCCTTCAGACTGCCGTTAGCAGTGACTTCTTGGTATTGCAGCATGTAGAATAATTCTCAACTTCCGTCACGAGACGAAGAGAGGATTTTGATGGAAACCTTGGGTTCTAGTTCAAATTTCAAAAAGTTCTCCTTACTGGCTCCAGATCAAGTTTTTCCATCACCATGAACAACTCCTGTTTTTCCCTTTCAACTCAGGTGTCAGGCTCAACAGCTCTCAGCAAAAATCTAAACAAGACCTGGACTCTTAAAACCAGAGCAAAACTCTTTAAACAAGAACCAGAGTCTTTATACTAGACCTGGATTCTTCAAACTAGAACATGACTCTTTTAACTCAAGCAAGATTCTTTGAACTAGATCCACACGCTTACAACTAGAGTAAGAATGTATACCTAGATTCTTTAAACCAGAGCAAGACTCTTTAAACAAGACCCAGACTCTTTAAACAAGACCTGGATTCTTTAAACAAGAGCATGACTCTTTAAACCAGAGCAAGACTTCTTGAACTCGACCCAGACTCTTTAAATAAGAGAATATCTGGCTGGAAAAGTGGTTTAAAAGTGTGCTTCTAGAGAGGGCTTCTGCTAGTGGCATCCTAATACTGCCATACCTTCTGCTATTACATGTACATAGCCATCCATCCATCCATCCATCATCCACATTTGAAAAATTAAACAGTAAGCTCTCACAGAAATTGCACAATTATGTTGAATTTGTATTAGTTCTTGGAATATTTTCTGAAGGGACAGATGAATTTCCATCACTCACACGGCTTGGATTGACTTCTGTGCATGTTTACAGCCAAAATCTTAGAGTTTTTGGAACAAATGAAACATTTGACAAATTCTTTTACCTCATTGACTATTCTTTGGCACAGTAGGGAGAAATGTCTGACTTCCAAAAAAAACCCAAAAGTTTTAGTTTTCTGATTCAGACAAAACTGAGAACAGTAAAGAAAAGATGAGTGTTCCTCTTGCTTTGTTCTGTATATTGTTCCATTTCTCCTTGTTATGCCAACTCGTTGCTGGGTTTGGCTCGGGATGTATTTGCCCATAAAAGTAACTAGCTGAAATCACCACTACCAGATCAGATCAGATTTTATTCATAGGGAGCCTCGTCACGCCAGAAGTTGGAGAAAGCTGTATCCGTGTTTCTGTCAGATCACATTACTCACAAGAGCAGATATGTAATGACGGACTGTTAAACTGTATCTGTTTGTTTGGGTAATCTGTTTTTGGATCCTCACGTAGATCACTTTATTGACCAGCTTTTGATACAGTAAGTAAAAAAAATACATCTGATCAATTATTCTTGACTCATAACACTCACTTCAGCAAGCTCTCTGAATAAAAGAATTATAATTAAAGAATAGAGTCATGAACTGGTTCTCTTTGAAATGGATGCAATTGGGTGCCAGTAATTTTACTGCTCTGATGTTGTCAAAATGTGTTTTTTTTTTTTTTTTTTTTTGGATTTTACTTCAGGGGAAATACACACCCTAATTTGACCTTAAGATGGGCAAACAACTAAAACAGTCACATGAAGTCAGCATCTTTCAATGAAATTGTATTTCTATAGCAACTACAATTTGGCACTCAGAGAGCGCAGACCTCCGCCACAGCTCAAATCAGTCACCAACAACCATAAGAACGCCATATATAATTAAACATTGTGATCGCGGGTGTGATCGGAGCGGAGCACTGCAGCGTGCAGTGCCTCTATCTGTCGCCCTGTCGCCCTCTCTCCCAGTGTGCGCGTGTGTGTGTGTGTGTTTATCTTAAAAGGAAAACCGAAAAGCAACATAATTTATGTTATTTTACTTCATTTTAATTTGAAAATTGACCGGATTCTCTCGTATTTTCCGTTCCCGACTTCCTGTGTGGTGCGATCTGCCCTGTCCAGCTTTACAACTGGCGGTGCATGGCGCGCAGCTCGCGGACAAAAATTGAGAGGAGCGGAGCGGCCGCGGTCCACGGTACGAGCTGCTACGGACGCCGCGGTCCCCCGCACCTCTTGTATGAACCGTCAGATAGGTTAACAGGGGTGCCGATCTGACAGTCGGTGCGCGGCGCTTCTCACTTCCGTGTCGGAAGCGGCGCGTCTTGTGTGAACCAGGCGTTTGTCGCCCCCTGTCGGCGGGCCTGCTCAACCATGTGAAAGACTCCCTATCTCTCAATGACTACGTTTACATGCAGTCAATATTCGGGTTAAGGTCAATATTCCGGTTTCTGAATCATTTGGAATAACCCGTTTACATGCTTAAACAGACAGAGTTACTCCTGTTTACATGATCAGGGATATCCCCATTCAAACCACGGCGCACAGACGACGCCATGACTGCATTTGCACTTTATGCCACTAGGTGTGCTGTTTGCATGTTCAACCTTATTTTACACAGACACCACAGAAAAAGAAGGGCGCTGCAGGCTCTCTCTGCATGTTGTTAGAAAAAGAGTAAGCCAGCAAGACGTGGTAATATGTTTAATGATGCGATGCGCCGTTTTTTTTTTTCAGTAAAACAGAAGAACTGAACGATCGTTTTGGCACATTTTATTTACTTAGTAGCAGTTAAACTGTGTCACAAGTAGTTCCTGGACTCAAATGACCGAGATTCCTTGCGGGTAGAACATGCGCAGAGCAGTATTTCATGTCCCTTTCGACCATGATATTCCGATGCGCATTTATATGACCAGAAATTCAGGTTAGAAAAGGAGTAACCCAGGGGTAATATTCAGGTTTTTAAAAACCGGAATATGAGCATATTCAGGTTTTTGCACGTGTTTACATGGCTGTGCGCAACCGGGTTATTGCGAATATTCTGGTTAAGAAAGGGTTATTGACTGCATGTAAACGCACCCAGTGATAAAGAATCCTTTAAAAAATTCCTGGATCCAGACAGTGATCCGGATCATCACCAAAATTTAATCAATTCTAAGTTAGCCCAAGACCCACCTTTCCACAAAGTTTCATTGCAATCCGTCAATTACTTTTTCCGGGATCTTGCTAACAAACCAACCAACCAACCAACAAACCAACAAACCGACATGATTACATAACCTCCTGGCAGAGGTAATAAATACAACAGTCATTTCAAGGCACTTCTCCAAATAACAACCAACAATCCCACATGAGAAAATATAGAAGATGTAGAAAAGAGAAAAGACCCTTTTAATAGGAAGAAACCTGCAGAACCAGACTCGGAGATGGAGACTGTCTGGTTGAGGTTAGGGGAGGGAAAGAGGGACCAACAGGCAAACAGACATAAATCCACTTGCTGATGTGATAGAGGCAGGACGCTGAGACCAGGAATTTCCAGTTCAGATTCTGATTCTGATAGTCGGCAGTGGGTCTTGTAGATGTCCTCCAGAGATGGAAGGGGGCAGCCAGTCAGACTCTTGCTGACTCTGCTTCTTCTCTGCTACAGTGCAGCTGGAGAACCACAGGGAGATGTTGTGGCTCAGCACCAACGCCACTGAGCAGCAATAGAAGAACACCAAGACCTCAACCCTTAGATTGCTCTGCCTGAGCATCCTCAGGAAGTAGAGTCTCTGTTGGGCCTTCTTCAGGATGGATTTGGAGTTAGCAGTCCAGGTCAGGCCTTCGTTGAAGTAGATACCCAGGAACGTGAAGTCTGGCACCTCTTTTACTGCGATACACTGAATTTCTGGCTTTCACCTCCTGAAGTCCACAATCAGTTCCTTAGACTTGGAGGTGCTCAAGATGAGGTTGTTGGTTGTGCACCAGGCTGGCAGAGATGAGACCCACCCGAGTAGCGTCATCCACAAACGTGATGATGGTGCTGTATAGATGGGTGGGGGTGCAGTCGTGGGTGGTAGAGGGTGTTGAGTAGGTGGCTCAGTGCACAGCTCTGTGGAGAGTCAGCGCTGGTGCTCAGTACTGAGGAATTCCCACCCTATGGGAGTGTCCTGTCAGGAAGTCCATGATCCAGGAGCAGATGATACGTGAGAGGCCCAAGTCCACCACTTTGCTCACCAATCTGCTTGGAATATGGTATCGGAATGGTATCAAAAGCTGAACTGAAGTCCAGGAAGACCGCCCTGGCTTAGCTCCCTCATTTGTCCATATGAGACAGTGTTGTGTGGAGCGTAATACCGCCCCTTTAATGCGGATTCTCTACCTTTCTCTGCTGTATAACCGATCAGTGAGAGCTCTGTCCAACTGTCCAATATTCTTAGTAAAACAGTGAAGCAGCGAAATTGGACTCTGCAAGGTCATCTTGTGGGCCAGACTGATGGGACAGACCAGGTGCTCGACAGCGGTTTTCTACATTTTTGAGTAGGTCTGGGAAAAATTGGAAGGTTTCTATTTTTGAATTTTGGTGAGAGTGACTGCGGCCCCGTTTATTGAACAGCATTTTCAAGAGGAAATGGAAAAACTTGACTGCATTTTAGGCATCCGTTTGCACCACGAGAAATGCTCGGAGTCGATGGAAACGCATCTTTTTTTGAAAACACTGACTCCATCTCCATGGGACAACCTGGAGACGCTTCATTGTAATGTTTTGACAAACAAGAGACTGGAAAGGAAAACTTTTGTGATATATTTAGTTGATATTTCTCCGAAAACAATCAGTGGTGGAGAGATGAAGTATTTTGCCCTCAACTCAAATCAATTAAATGAACTGGGAGCCACCGACATGTAGTTGCCCATTGAGGATCTCAAAGAAACAGGTCTGGATGATGCAGCTGCCACTTTTCCCTGAACACTCAAACATTATATCCATAGCCACTCTGAATGGGAGCATCATGGCCTTTTCACTTCAAAACCTATTTAGAGACTTTCACATAAAACTATTCAATTCAGTTTCTTTTATGAAACTAATTATTACATCGCCGTTTTTTTTTTTTTTTTTTTTTTGTGGCACTTTTATAGAGAAAACCTCATAATAAAACAAGTATCACAAGTAATGCATTACTGCTGCACTGGATGATGTTAGGAGATAAGAGAGAAAAAGAAAAAGAAGAGTAATGGACAAAGAGGGAAACGCAGACGGCAGACAGTGAATTAAACCACTCAGAGACTCAGATCATGAACTTCCATTTTCACTGCCAGGAGATCCTGCAGGAAGCTTCAGACAGAAAGAGAGAGGCAGAATGCTAGTGGCATGCAGACCAGGAAAAGATGAGTTTCTGTTTTTATAATAGATTTTTGTTTTTTTTTTTTAAAGAAAATATATAATTTTAACCTCTGTTTGTGTCTTGGGCTTCACTCCGTTAATCGTGTGATATTTTTAAAAGTAGGAATGACCATTTTTTGGACTAATTCTGACTCCTCGCGTTGTTTTTCTACCTGATTTATGTGGTCTCTCCACCGTTATCATGTAAACAAACAACTGAGACGCAAGGAAAATGTTCCATTTTCACTTGAAATTGTTTGTAAATGTGTCCTGAGGCGGCAGAGCTGCCAGGCCCTTTATGATACGCAAGCTGTCTCCTGTAGACAAGCAGATTGTCCAGTGATCGAAAAGAGGCCGCGTCCTTGAGTGGTGTCTAAACATGAAACGCAGTCGTGTTGACACCCGCACGTATAAACTCCTGCTCCTCCGACAGCCTCCGTCCGAGAGGCTTTTATCGACGCGACGACTGGAAAAGACGCGGGGCCCTATCGCTTTGATTTATTAGCTCCCCCTTCGATGTAACTGTACCTGCATTTGAAAGGTACATATTGGTCGCAGCCCGCTATTGATTTTTCTACAGTTAAAATGGATGGCTTTGTTTAGCGGTGGGAAAAAAGAAAAAGTGAGCAATTTCAGCTGCACTAGCAAGCTGTTTAATAGTCCCAAATCTATATTTCATTAAAATGATGACACATCACACCCCGAGCCCCCTTCTCCTAACTCCTGTTCTATTGATCTCCAACAGTTTGGGCCTTGTAGAGAATAATAAATTGTCCCGGCGTCGGCGGCGCTCCCTCTTAAACACTCACCTTCCATTACACATGTAATGAAGCACGCGAATTACACGGCGACACCGGGGAATTTAAGGTCACCCAGCTATGAATCTTTATCACTCGGAATGCGTTACGGAGCAATTTCATCCTCGTGATTGCCGAGCGGGCGGACAGTAAACACTCCCGAGCAACGCGGCGTACGTTCTGCACGAGCAGAAAGAGGAGAATCCATCTCACTTAGCCGCACGCCGCCCGCCAATTTTTTTTTTGGAGGCTATAACAGCGAGGAGCGCAACAATCAATTTTTCTTTTTCTTTTTTCCCCAATTTTTTCCGAACGCAGGCTCCGACAATTACAGGTTAAACCCCAGCCTCGTCCGCTCAACAGAACGCCATCATTCACGAGAGGACGACCTTTAACGCCGACCCTCGACGCACGGTCGCGACGTCGGCCTGCGTTTTGTTGCTTTACTTTCACACAGTTGCAGATCTCGGAGGAGCACGTGAGGAGACCTGTTGCGGGTATGATGGATACCTGATCCGCGGCTCGCCCGGGGTAAACACGTTTGACATTTGCTGATGACCTTATCGCGTCTATCGGGCCGCTTGTTTTTTCCCTGACAGAGATGAATAAGCGGGCTTTTTCTCGTTTCATCACGCAGGCCGACGCCAGTTAACAGGGCGTCCTTGTTATAGGTCGGAGCCGACCGACGTTCGCTTTTCCCACCGGAACCGTCGCGGTGGCGGTGAGCTCGTGATGAGCAGGAGCCGCGGAGGAGAGGAGGCTGCGACATTCACACGTCAGGATGCACAATGTTTGTCTAAACATCTAAATAAGACAAGACTTCAATCATGGTGGGAAAAAAAAAGGGAAAAAAATCATTAAAATCCTCAAAACGAATTGAAGTTAGTTTGACATTGAGAGTTTACAGTGGGAAATTGTGTCATACTTAATTTATGGCCTCTGAATATTGATTAGATACCAAAAACAAAGTTCACGGAAGCACAACAGCTTGTTTATTACAACTTTTTGGAACTGAAGGTCCAACTTTATCATTTTAGGCGAGAAAAATAAGCTGCTTTCACACAATCATGGTTGAAACAAAGCGCTGTACAAGAGGAGTACGATTTGAAGCATGAACTGAAACAAGAAATAAAACTATAAATTACAACTAAATTAGAAACAAAAATGTATTAACAAAAAAAAAACATAAAAACAATACAATAAATACAAGCAGATCAACGTCACATGCTAAAGCCAGTGACTAAATACATTGGAAAACTGCCTCTGCGGTGGAACTTTTTGAAAATGTTACGACTCCCTCTCTGTGGAAACAGGGGGAAAGCAACTTTTCTGAAATACGGCTACAGTGTATTGTTAATAAGTATAAATAGCACAGGCACCAGTGGACCGACGATAACAACAATGCTGGTCATTGACTATCAGTTCATATTTTCTAGTTGAATCATCTGTTGCATCAGTCCAGCTTGGTTCATGCAGCCGTCCGTGGAGAAAGTTCAAGTTCTTAAGCAGACTCGTAAAAAACTGCAGTAGTGTTGTGGAAACTCTTGGACGTGCTGAAGTGAAGTGGCAGCAGCAGCGTGAGCGCGTGCCACAGACGCCCCCGTGTCCAGCACACCTCCCTGACTGACAGGCTGACCTCTGCCGCGGTGCCGTAACGTCCGTGGAGATTAGCACCTGGGCTCCGTGGCGCGCGGTGGCAGGCCGGGACGAAATAACGGACGTGAGGGGGCGACCCCGGTCCGACCCAGACCAGCCCCCTCCGACCGGCTCACAGCTTCACACCTCGCCGTCTGAACGCCACGCAAAAAACAAAGCAGTCGCCCCACAATGCAGTCAGGCAATTAAGATCACCACCGATAGCATCTGGATTTGAGGTTTTTACACAATGCTCCCAATTTGTCATCGACGGTTCGGCACACAGACGGCGATTTGGAGGATTCATGGGATGCACTGCATTTATGACCTTCTACTGCTAAAACCTACACCGCCTAAATACACAATAATCTATCACAGTCAGACAGCATGAGGCTCCTTCTCTATTAGCTCTCCGGGTCCGAGCTGTTGCTCCCATTGTTAGATCACAGGTTCACCAGTAAATCTCTCGCTGCTACTTGTGTCTGAAAGTTTTACTTCTGTACACACCTTTGGCTTGAACAACTGCTGTGTTTTTTTTCCTCTGGAAGGTTGGCTGAGGCCACCGACTCAAGGAACACAACTTCAACTGAAATCTGTCTCCCGTTTCTTATGACCGAAGCCAACAAAAACAAACAGATTCATCAAATGTGATGGTTACATGGTTCAGTGTGTTAGAAGCAGGTTCACAAATGAGCGCTTGCACAAAAATTGAAAAACAAAAAAACTCAAGCCCAAGTGGGAACAAACACAAAGACAACCCCAAAAACAACAAACGCACTGCAGAAAGATGCTGAATGGCCAAATGATTAACAGATAAGCACAGAATCATTGTTGAACGATTTCAAAGAGACTCTCAAATTCTCCAAAATATCCACAAACACGTTAAAAAGAAATCCAGCAAAATATGTGAATTAAAATTATCAAAGAGAAGATTTAGAGAGACTTGAGACCTTTTAAAAATACCTTTAAAACAACTAAATTATCATAAAAAAGAAGAAAAAAATGCTCAAAATGATAAATTTCAAAATTACCAGAAAGGCATCAGATGATCAAAAGTAATAAAACTCAGCAAGGAATGACAGCAACCAAATGTAGAAAAGTGCTAAATTAAAGAGATCAATATACAACTGAAGAACACAGGAAAGGGACAAAATGACCAGATGGAAGCATAAAGTCACAATAAAGAGTAAAAAAATTCAAAATTCTCTCTTCAGTTTACACGTTTACAGGTTTAGATTTACGTGTTTGTGCTGCTTAGAAATATTACATTTATTTCTCAGCCTCTTGGTTTGAATATGAAAAGATTTGGTTGTCTCTGTGTTTATCCTGTCCAGGGTTGACCCTCCCTTAAGGCCTCATTCACATATAAAACAAAAATGTTTTGAATGTCTGTTTACACGATAAATGAAATGCAACTTTTTGGAAAAGCCACGGCTCTGTCTCTGTGTGAACGGATGAAAACGCAAATTTTTAAAAACGTCCCGACTCCATCTCCGTGGAAATGGTCTAAAACACACCTTTTCCAAAAAAAAAACAAAAAAAACTGCTGGTTCACATTACAGCCATAATAAATAGTGTGATTAGATGGACAATAGCAATGTTTTCCTCCCACAAATCCCAGTTCATCTTCTCCTGGACTTGGTAGTTTGAGTTGAGTCTCCAGTCATAACAAAGCAACTTCATCATCTGTCCCTACGAATATCCCACTACTTTAAAGGGGACATATTATGCTATTTTTCAGTCACGTCATTTAGGTCTCAGAAGCCCAAAAACATAGTATTTAAGTTTGTTCGCCCCAAATTCATACTTTGTTCGGAGTTTCATTGGTCTAAAAAGTCGCTCTGAAGAGCCCTCCTTAGAACAGGCTGTTTCTGAGCCTGCTTCCCAGGATGCACTTGAACGCATCTGCCCACGCCCACTCTCTCTCTCACACACACACACACATACACACACGGTGGGGGGCACAGTCAGGGGGAGGAGTTAATCCGCTTATTTAAGCAGACCAAACTCAAACTCGACCGTTTCAGCTTCAGTTTCATTTTCACAAAATGTGGTATAACAAGACGGGGAGGAAACAATTTTCAAATTTAAACATCATAATGAGGCTACAGCAACACATACTACTATAAGAAACTCTTCACAAAGTGGAAAAAGCATAATATGTCCCCTTTAATGATGATACCACATTATTTTCTGCACACTCTTTTTCAATTCCTGTGTTGGTGTAGACGGAGACGACGAGCGGAAAGGTGACAGGAAAACAGATTTCAACTGTGTTTTTCCAAGCGAAGTGAAAACAAATTCCACTGTGAGGTCGATCTGAGCATTCACGTTCGACTGAGTACACCATCTCTGTTCAGTGTGGCACAGGAGCGCAGGAGACGGCTTCCTGGCATAACTTCCCTGTCATGTTGGCGATGTCGTCGGCCAAGGTGAACATTCCCGCCTCCCTCGTAATCGCCAGGCTCACGGAATCCCAAACATTTCTTCATGTCGGTGCGCGGCTCCGGGGCCCTGCGAGGGCACGGTACAAGGCCCGCGCTTCCACCTGAACTCTGGTTCTGATTACAGCGCAGAGCAGGTGTGAATTAAGCGGGTGCAACAGGACAGCTTCCTGTGAATAAATGCATTTTGATTATGAGCAAACATTGCCCTCCTTTGGCCCTAATTATGCAAATGAGGAATTGTATTTTAGGTGGAGGGGGAGCGGGAGAGGGCACGGGTGGTTTGTTTGCCGGAGGATTCCGTGCAGCCCGGCAGTCATATGCTGTTGATTAACGGACTAATGGACAGGCAGCAGAGTGGGGTGAAGTAATTTCATACCAATCACTATTCATTACTTAATGAGAGATGATGACTCGGGGCGCTCTCCAGCTCAAACAGCAGCAAAAGGCGAAGTTGATGAATCGTAATAAGAAAAAAAAAAAATCATCATTATTTACCTCTTTAAATTCACCGGGGCAGAGGAACGTAATTAAGAGGCACATGGGAGGAAGATGGAGCCTTTTTTTTTTTTCATGGGGAGACAATCATTCATCATGATCTAATAGGATTTTTGTTTACGGCTCGGGCCAGTACAACAGCCGCACTCTTTACCTGTTGAACCCCGGCGTAATCAAATCAAATAAACCAATACGTCGACCATATATTTCACTTTTGTGACGCGCCGCTTCCCATCGACTTCGTGGATGAGTGAAGCAGAAAGAGTCATCTTCTTTAACGATTTCACTTAATTAAATTTAGCAGGATTTTCTTTTAATGGCATGTTATTCGTGGGGTTTGTTCGGGGGGGATTAGTGAAGTGGCTGTAACCTTAAAACAAGGATACACCCGAGCGTGTTTACTTGAGCTTGCATAAAGGACAATTTTACCTTCAGCGAATCCGCTAATAAATAGAGCGCAGCTAAACTGGAGCAAGCACAACAAATGACGGCGTAATCCCATCATTATTTGTCGTGAAGTTGGAGTTAGCAAAGTTAAGTGTGCATTGATCAGTCGCAGCAACGTGACTGCCGACAGCGGCGAGGTGAGTAATGTGACGTGACAGTGGACTCTGGGAGGCGGCGTGTAAAGTACAGTATGCTGAAAAGCAGGACAAATGGAAACAACACCAACAGAACGCAGCGACGCTGACCGGGGCCGAACCGAGAGAAGCCGACGTCTTTAGATCGACCCAGATGGAGTTTGGGACCAGATTTATTGAAACTGTTGCATAAAGTGAGCTGAATTTCATGCAGTAATATAGGTGCTGCAAACTGTGAACAAACATGCCATTAAAACATGTAGTGTTCAAAAAGGGTTTTGTTTGAGGTCCTTGGAAGATAAATGGTCCAAAAATGGTTTTAAGCGTCATCAAAGAGTTCCAGGTTTTGACTTTACCTTCGTTTCTCAATCAAAGCACCTGGTGTTGACCGTGAATGAAACAACGGCACCATCCAACCAACGGCTGACGTGCTCAGCTTCTGCTTCCATTTAAAACCCATCACAAGGTGGTCTTGTGTTGTCTCCAATCACGGAGAATGTCCTTGTAATGATGACACATAGTCAGCGTTTTGGCTTTGTTACTCCAAACTTCATAAAATCTTAGGATACCAACGCGTTTTAACATGCAGAAATGGTTCAAGGGGTAACAGATTATATATGGCATTGGTTTGTAATCTGGCACATCTGAGGTGGTTCACATTAATATGCAAATACACAGGTGGAGACACTTCCTGGCCGTCCATTGGCTGATGAACTGAAATATATGCGGTTGAAAGTGGAAACTCTGAACTTTGCGACTTGTCTTCCAGTAAAACTATCCTTCCACTCCTGAAGAAGTTGGCGAAGTTATCAACATGCTTGACGACGGCCTTGAGATGTTCTGCTATTCAATGGGACTCGATTACTGCTTCCATACAGTATCGACATTAATGCTTGATAAATCACTAACCAATTAAGTGATACCATCAGTACCGCTGTCAAATAATCATCTGTCAATATAGTCATCAGGTAATTGTCAGAGGAATGCACGTTTCTTGATGGATGTACATTTCAGTTATGGCCTGGACCTGGTTTTGACCTGGAGGCTCAGAGCGGACTGGTCCAAACCCGCCGTCCCTCCCTCACAGCCATGCAGTTAAACATCCTCAGTACCGAGATCACACTGAGCACCTCCAGAAGACACTCATTAAAAGTAAAGCTTCTCTTCTCTTCTCTTTCTCTCTGTATTAATGTGCTGCAACTCACTGCCTCTGTTTGTTAAAGGTCCTCCGGCAACGGCTCGGCAGGCTTTTTAACAGTATGTGTTTTATGTCCCTATTTTTACCAGGCTTGTTTTTGAAGGAGACGTGTGGGTATGAGGTGGTCTTTATGGGAATTGAGGCAGATTTTATTTCTTCTCTGCAGGTTTTAGGGGTTTTGTGTGTGTGTGCTGTGTGTGTGTGAGAGAGAGAGCTCAGCGTCACTTCATCAAGCAAGGTGCAGAAGTGCATATTGTCCGATAATCTGATCCATATGGCGGAAGTTCTTCCTCATGTAAACATCCAATTAAATATGCTCTCTGGTTCCGCTGGCGGTGTTGATCTATCATTACCGAGCAGGTGCTGTTTGAGTAGTGGATTGTGTATGTTTTGGAGCGGACTCGAATTTCGTCTTCCCCTCGGTAGCTGGCGCCAATGTGTGGACGAGAAATGAGGGGAAGAGGGAGACGGGGGACTGAGTCACACTGCAGATGGAGGTGGTGCTCCCACGCTCCACTGATTCTGGCCATCACGGTGTGTGGAGTTGCAGGTGGAGTTGTCGCCTCCGAGGCTGTCTCCCTGTTTATACTATGGCACGTATTCAAAGCATATGGGAACCTGACAACGGGAGCGTTCCAGTAAAAGTTTTCTTGACTTGTTTTGGAAACAATGACAGAGGATCACAAGTCTTCAAGGCTGCAGTGCAGAATAAAGCAGATCCTGTTGAAAAACGGGATGGGAGCTTCAGCATACGGCGTCAAAGAGCATTTAATGTGCTGATTTGCATTTTCACCACTGTTTTGCTTGTCTTTGTGATCATATTGCGTTTGGACTGCATCGTTGTCAGGTGTGTCACAGCATGTGATCGGTACAAAAGTGTAGGTAAAAGTTGGCCAAAGTTCCACAACGCAGAGCATTTCCATACTTTTCTTACTTTCTTTCAACTGGAGGCTCTCGTTGCAGCAGCTCAATTAAAATCAATTAAAATTCCACCTGGTGCGTCCAGGCCTTTAATCTCCTTCCGCCTCTCAGCAGGCCTGAATTCCATCGGCCCCTAGAGGACGCATTTGCCATATTTACGTTGTACTTCCTCAACCGAAACCTACAGCCTCCCCTCCGTCGCGTGAGCCCGCATTACAAATAACGCTTGATAGCAAACAAAAACAGAGGGGCCCGCCGAGCCGAGAGCGTTGCATCACGTTTGAAAAGGAGAGCGAGAGCTGCTGTTAACGCTCCCGCTGTACGTCCAGCTCCGCCGGAGTGCAACTTTCTGACATCCTCCGTATGCCGGCTGATGAAAAATGCATCAGCATTGATCCCCCGCGCGCTGCTGCAAATCTTGCATAACGTGATCTCGACCGAACAAACCGTCCACTTTCCTTCCTGCTCCTCCTCCTTTGTCCCACCTGGTCGCCATTAAAATGCGATCCTGGCGGCGAGGCGGCCGCGCATCAAAGGCGCCGCCGCCGCGCTTCTGCCCAAATGAGACGGGGCCCCGCTTTCAATTAAAACCAGCTCCCGACCGCTCGCCGTTGAGCCGGCTCTCGTTCAGGAGTTTCCCGTAACCCTTTCATCACCCGCTCTTCATTAGTCCGACGCCGTTTTGTCTTCTCTTCCTCTCTGTTGCTGTTTTATGAGAACGCAAAACTTTTTTGTGGCCCTTTGGTTGTCCGTTCACGCGACATTGTCGCTCGGGAACAGTGGAATGCAACTTTTTGACAACGGCTCTCAAGGGGGAAGCAGGTTCTCACGTCGCCACAACGCAGACTGGACTCGCCGGGCCGCACAGCTTCACGTTGGCATCGTCCCACCCTCTGCTTTTTAACTCCTCCTTTCAAATTCATGAGGCGGTCCCGGCCCTCCCCTCCAGTTTTGCTAGAATCCCCACTGCACGCCTCCGCCGGAGACTCATGTTTAAAAATCATCTGCATTTGACCCAAAATCTCTGTTTGATTCCTCTCGCAGGCGCTTTTTTTTTTTTTCTGCCAACGCTGCAAACGGCTCCGCTGCAGACCCGCCGTCGCACCAGCACCGGAGATGACATTTGAAAGTTAATCCTTGGTTTTAAAAAAAGAAGAAGAAGAAGAAAATCCTTTGTCTCTGCTATCTTTACCCAGAATCCACATCTGTTGGTGATTAAACGGCTCAGCAGCTTTAAAAATTAGCTCGGAATCGTATTACTTTTTATTAATAGACTTCTCCCTCCGCCGTCCGGAGAGAGTAAAACTATATCAGTGTAAAAATGAAAAGGGTGAATGGGCAACTTCTCGATTCAACTCTGAATTTTAATCAAACTGCCAATTAACTCTATTAGCAGGGGAGGCTACATGTTTAGAATTGATGGATCCCAGTAGCTCCTCTTCCTCGCTCTTAATGAAACCGCACGGCGAGCGGAGTCTTCTGAGGCTGACCTTCATCTATTAATCTGCTAATTAACTTTGAATCAGGACTTTGATACTTAATTATTTACCTGCATATGTTCGGCAAAAGTAGGCGCGGATTACGGGGGGGAGAAAGGGGAGGGGAGCGTAAATAGAGATGAGCGAATTTGTGCAGCGTGTCCGATCACGCGATGGGAGGCGGGACGGCGGCGGGGGAGGCAGAGGGGGAACCTCTCACGGCCCGTCGTCCCCGATCGGTCCCTCCCATCCATCTTCAGCCTCTCCTCCCCCGATTCAGGAGGGGGGGGAAAGAAATGAAGATGCAAATGGATTTGAGGGAATAATCAGGAGAGATATGAATGATATTTGTACTGATATAAATCTGATGAGAGACAAATTATGGGAACATACAGAGATGCAATGAAACACTGAAATGAGGCAAAGATGTATGTCAGATAGCTGACATACAAATTCTCATAAATCTGCCTCAAGCCGAGTTTGAGTTTGTTCCCTGAAGCCAGCAACAACACTGTCAACATCATTTCTTGATAAATCACTTATCAATGAAGCTATACCATCAATACTGCTGTTAAAATATCTTCTGCCAATATAGTCATCAGATAATTGTCACAGGAATGTACAGTATATTTCAGTTCCGGCCTGGAGCCTCCGATTTGTCCAGCGGTGACTGAAAGCGTTCAAACTCCCCATTCCTCCTGACAGCGAGGCAGTTATCGTGGTGTTACTGCTGACTGTGAAAGTGCCTGAAGGCGCGAACACCTGCAGGCAGCGGGCGACACACACTTCAGGTAAAATACAAGAAACACTTTAAGAGCAGTTTTTGCATTTTTATTTCACGAAAGCTGCTTTATGCACAGACACAGCGTTGGAACAACCTCTTAACATAGCTGTACTATGTCTACATATCTCTTTATTTTATCGTGTTTTCGTTTGTTTTACTTGATTTTATTTCCTGTTGTCCATTATTGTGATTTAATTCAGCTTACTATTCTTGTCTGTTTTTTCATATTTGATTTGTTTTAACCTTTTATAATTTAACTGACAATATAATTACAACGGACTTTGCTTTGATAAATTGTGAAGCACTTTGAGCTGCATCTTATGTATAAAAAAAAATTCATACTGAGCTGGTTTGTGCAACATTCTTTAACGGATTAAAAACAGATGAAATCCGAAACATTGGAAATCACAAACCTCAGCATGTGTGTTTGGCTCTTCATAGTTCACAGGTGTATTTTTATTGTTTTGTTTAATTTCATAGTTCCAGTAGTGTTGAGTTTCATGTCCTGACCACATAAATGAGGATTAGCGTAGTGAGACGTCATTCTATTGTGTATTGTGTGATTTGTCCAGCGGTTCCTTATAAAGTGGAAACTGTATTTGCTGTCATTTCTTCTTTTTCCCTCCCTTTCTTCTAAAGGCCCCTCTTTAATCTTAAATATAAACTTCAGCATCCTTGAATTGCTTCCACTCGCCCGACTGACGATTTGTCATTTCAGGTGTCAAGTTCTTTTCCATCTGTAATCCCAGGCTGTGTCAAATCCAAAGCTCAGCGAAAAAACTAACTCTTATTATACAGCAGTGAGCAATAAATCCATCCGCTAACAGGAACAACTCCAAAAAAAAAAAAAAATCCAGACTCATCAACATTAGATCAGTTGTCTCTTTGGAACCCTTTGTCTTCTGTTTCTTATAAAATGTAAAAAATAGAACTTTCTCTGTTTTTATCGATACGCTTCCTTCACACTGGGGGTTTGATCCGGGCTGCTGCTGGGGCTGCTGTGTGGGTCTTCTTGACCTGGCTGGCTGGTGGGGGGAGCCCCAGTCTGGAAGAGAGGGGGCCAGGGGCTGTAAAGCACTTTGCATTATTCAGTTTTAATATGAAAAGTGCTATATAAATAGAGTTTGACTGATGGATTGATGCAAACTCTGATAAGTAAGTAAAGTTTATTCATAAAGTGCTTTTCACAGATAAAATCACAAAGTACTGTACAGAAATAAAGAAAAAAGACAAAAACGTATTACATATTTCACTGGTGAGGTATTCGAATAAAAGCCTCCCTGAATAAAAGAGTCTTCAAATCCTTTTTGAGAGAGTCCACAGACTCGGCCATATTGTCAAGGGTCAAGTGGTTCCAGAGTCTGGGGGCAACAGTCAGAAAGCATCGGTCTGCCCGGGTTTCACACCGTGTCGTGAGGAGCTTCAGGAGTTGCTGGTCTGAAGACTGAAGGGTTCTCTGTGAGGAGTAGGGGCAGAAGCCTGTGATCCACTGAGGGGCCTCAACATGCGACGCTCAGAAACGCGGTGTGGTTAAAAACATGGGTCTCGGTTCACTTGCAAGTGAACTGCAGAGCTGACGTGGCGAGAAGATGTGATATGGAGCGCAATGCACTTTGGGTAGTCAACACACAGAGCCAATGGCGCGAGTCAGAAGAAGCAGACGCACGAATAAGGAGTTGGGGTATGTCTGGTGGGCAGAGGTGGAGCGGAGAGGAAGTTGAGTCACTTCTTGATAGACAGAAGACCGTGGTTGCGATTGCTAGCCGACCAATCAATGAGCTGGGTTTTTACTTCATCCTGCTTATTTTCCTCTCTGGCCAGTGTCCGTTTCATGTGACGTCGCCCTAAAACAAGCAGCTGTTTGTTGACGTCAAAACAAGCCAAACCAAACGAAGGCGACGGCAGGTTCATGGAAACACTAAAAAATTCTTGACACATCATGTCATGAATGTGATTTTGTAGTGGTGTAAATTAAAATCACGTGACCTTCAGTTTGCCTCCCCCGACCAGCCTGAAGCCGGTTTACTGCGGCCCTGTCCCTCCAGGGCCGCTGCACCTTTGCAGCCTCTGCAGCAGAGACACAAACATGAATGTCTGGAGGACGAGCGCCACAGCTCGTCGGTCCGCCTCGGAGGCGCCGTGTGATGTTGAGCCGAGGATCACAGCGGCTCCTGACATCTGAAACGATGACGCTGGTTGATTCCCAAGAGCTTCGGCCCGGCTCCAGATCCAGGAGGCAGATCCTGATGATGATGATGAGGAGGAGGAGGAGGAGGAGGAGGAGGAGGAAGGAGCAGTAATCAGAGAAAACCGTGCGCATATGAATGCGTGCGACCGTGCCGGTGGATTTGGGTGCATTTCAGAAAAGCGCACCATATGCACTTGTCACTGAGTGGATAATCCCGAGATACGCAGGATCAAGGTTAATCTGTCGTTAAAAATGAAATGGATTCAGAACGTATCAAGACGCCATATCTCCCGCTCAGCATGTTTCGGTGCTTCTGCCCAGGCAGCACATTTCAGGCGACGGACCAAAGTCATGATGACTTACTGGAGAGTCCAGGCGTCAGAGGCGGCGCAGTATATCTTCCTCTCTTCCACCTTCTCCCGCTTCTGTCTTTTGCTCGACGGTGGAACGGACCTTTGTAAGGATCATCTATCATTACAAGGGATTACCATTTCTTTGCATGCAGGGTTCTCTTAGGATTACTAAGAGATTACTTCGTTTTTTTTTAACCCACCCTATCTCTCCGTTCCAGATCTGGCTTTATCTTTTCCATCCCGTGTTTTTTTTTTTTTTTTTTTTTTTTGTAAGATGCTCAATCTGCACCAATCTTCATCTATACATCTCCAACATCTGTAAAATTCCTTATTTTAATGCATTCCCCTTCAGTCTGAACTCTTTTCGTGAGAGTAGATCAACAAAATCCTCGCTCCAGTGTTTACATTTTTCATGCCAATAAAGCAAACAAGCAGGAAAACGTCCCTGAAGACCCTCCTCGGTTGTGTGTGTGTGTGTGTGTGTGTGTGTGTGTGTGTGTGTGTGTGTGTGTGTGTGTGTGTGTGTGAGAGAGAGAGAGAGAGGGGGGGATTCAGAGGCCGTGCTGTGTGGGAGACAACACTTCATTAAGAATGCAAAGAGCTATTGCGGGTGAACGTGAAGGTCATGTAGTCATGATATTGTCATTACAGAATCGACAGATTACACGGGTGACACGGAGGATGGAACTGATGCATGGAAATCTTGTCAACGAACAGACGCTGGCTCTGAAAAAAAAAAAAAGAGAATATATTACATGCTACTTAGAATAGGATATTACATGCCACATGCTCATTTGGTTCCTCTCAAAGACTGAATAAGGAATTATCATATAATTACCAAAGTCTGCATATATACAAATGAAAAAGGCCAGCCATGGTATTTTACATAGCGAAGGATTTTATCGTTCAACTTGAATCTTGGATAGAGTCTACAGAGGGGAATGTCTCACAGCGTTCATTTGCAGCCCTTTTTGTTTAGAAAGACAATGTTTTTCACATATGCACATAAAATTATTGATAATGCCAAAAGTAAGGCTGAGTGAATGATATTTAATAAGTGTTCGGTATCAGCAAGTAGCTAGAGGTTAGTACTCGTACTCATCCTTTAAAAAAGTGGTATTAGTGTCTAGTTTGTACAGCTATTATGGTTCAGTGACTTAGGAAAGCGTGGTTTTATAAAGTCCATTTGATTTTGTCCATTTTGCCTTCCAGGGATTTTCTTTTATGGAAAAACTGTTTTAGTTATGAACAGCAAAAAAAAATAAATCAATGAGCCCAAGTTAATGGGCTCGTCATGACAGTGTAATGTAGGAAACTGTGTTTCATGAGGCTCCTTCAACATCGTAGACTGTAAAGTGGCACCGTCTAAAGAATCACTGTCGTAGACTCACTCAGAGCACAACTACTGTCAAATGAAGTCCGATCTGATCGGTTTCAGCCCGTTTAGTCCAACTCCTGGAAAAGTTTTCTTTTTCTACCTTGAGGAAAAAAAAAGACCATTTTTTTCAATAACGTAAATCTCATATGTCAATTGATTCATCGATGGTGGGTGGTTCTATTTTTAACCACTTCCTTGTATATTTCCATTTCCATCAAGTCGCAGGCACATAAAGATCATATGTGAGTAAGACTGGCAAAGAGGAACCTGCAGGAGAACTCTCATTATTTCCACAGATGAACAGGTGATATGAAAATAAAGACAATATTTCAAAGTAGTTCTGGGGTAATTTTTCACATTGTTTGCTTGCATTTGTCCTGTGAGATAATAACATTGGTGTCCAGGATCAGATCAGTTCCTGCATGGTGGTTTTTTTTGGAAAAAAAATATTGCCTTTATAGAATGAAAAGTTTCAGTTCTGTTTGCTGGTAGCTGCTGTCTTCAGAGGTGAAGCTGCCTAACTTGAGGTTGCATATCCAACTGTCCTGAAAACAAAGAAAACACCTTCTTGAAGCGACTTCGCAGTCACCAGTTCATCATCATCATCTTGTAATCGAGACCAATCTAGCCCACTCCAAGCCCTGTGAGTGTACATTAAGGCAAAAAGAATCAGCCAGAGTGCTTTTGTGTATGACGTGGTCATGCCAAGTCATGATGTTTGAGATTGCTTATGTGACGATAATGGTTTCAGGTTTGGATTTGAGAATAATGTTGTGTGCAGACAGCAGTGTCGCACATGGCTGCAGCAGGGTGGTTCACTTTGTCACATGGCAACAAATGAGCATTATTGCAAAAGTTTCTGATTTATCTAAATCTAGACCGTCGTGAGACAGGTTAGTTTTACCCTACTGATGATGTGTTGTTGCAATAGTAATCTTTGAAGCCAATTGGGACAGATATGGGACAGATATGCTGACTTTCATCGAAAAAAAAAAGCATGACTTTCTAGGTTTGTTTCTTATTGCAAAAATGTGTTTTTCTGGGTTTTATTAACATGCTTTTATTAATTTTTCATAATCTTAAAACTTTTTTTTTTTTTTTACTTAAACAGGATTCAGTGTTTTCTTGTTGTTGAATATGCAATATTACTAATGCCATATTCATGTTACATGAACCAGGAACTGAGCTGAAGGTCACTCAGTTCAGACTTTAACAAACTTCAGCCGAGTAAATTCTCTTTCTTAACCCTGAACTTCACATGAATTTCCGCTCTCACGAAACAGTCTGCGGCTTTCTATGAAATTAGCTAGCTGTGCTCAATGGCCGAAGGGCCAGTTGGCAGAGTTTTTGTTTTATTCAGCAGCTAAATGTTTTGCAGATCTCGAGCCAGAGGTCATGTTTTTGTATGCTCCATAGGCTAATCACCCCTGACTCCTGTTCCGCTGAATGCAGAAAAAACTACTCTGAAATCAATCGTTCCCCACGTAAATAACAATAATAAATAAATAAAATAAAGTATAGTTCCTCGAACTCTTTCTCGGGCGGTGTCTTTCTCCTCTCTCCTCCACTTAGCATCACCCCCGCTCCTTCTCGACAGCCTGTCATCCCCCACAGATATATCTGGTTTCAGGATTCACTGACCTCCACAGCTACAGCCCACCCCGGCTCGCAAATGATACGGATGTGCCTGGCGGAGTACACACAAATAGGTGGGCACTGTCAGAAATCACTATTGGAAGTTGGCTGGCTATTATCGAAGACAGGGAGGAAGGCTGGAGGGTGGGGGGTGGGGGGTGGGGAGGTGGATAGGTGGTCACCTTGGGGGAAAAAAAAGAGGAAGAAATTAGATCTGAGATGAACGATCATCAACAAGTTTTCTTCCACTTAGTAAAGACGGGAGGAGTTGACACTCTGTCGCCCCTATGGATGCATCGGGAAATGTCTCCGGATCAATATTATTGCCTTTAGCTCTGCACAGAAGCGTCTCTCTCTCTCTCTCTCTTTCTTGCTCATTAGACGTGTTGGGGCGACTGTGGCTTGTTTGGCGGAAGCGCCGTCTCTCAGTCTAAAGTTGACAGTTCAATTCCCCACCTCAGCCTATCCACAAGTGTCCCTGAGCAGGACTCCGAACCCCAGACTGCTCCCAGCGGACGGCTGAAGCCTCGTGGTGTGTGTGAATGGGTGAATGTGTTAACAGCGTAAAGTGCTGCAAAAGTGAAATCCATTTCCCGTGCGTCTGACCTAAACTGCTCAAAATGGCTCTAATGCAGCCGGACATTGAAATATTCCGCAGCTTTCCCTTCGTCTTCCATTACTGACAAAATGGCCTCACGTCTCTCATGTCTGAGGCTTTTAATGACTCCAGTCAGTCCTCCAGATGAAGGGGGAGCAGAGAGTAGTAGCACCATCTGCTGGACACACCCCTCACTCTGGGTCCGTCCGTCCAGCCTCACAGATTCCTGGAAGACAAGCCTCCTCTTGAATTCAATTTGAAGTTGTAACTCTCCAGCAGGAGCCGCGTGGCTTCGGAGATGCCGAGATGGTTCGCTTTTTGAAGTGAGGCTGAACGCAGCGGCAGCCAAAATGTCAGCGCCAGTAAGAGCGAGCGAGGTTTTCAGCCTCCTGTCAACAGCCTGACATCTGATCCTCACAACAAGTAGGACCGGCTGTGCAGCGGAGCATAAAATTACAGAACAAGTCGGAGAAACCGAGCTGGTTTTTTTTTTGTTTTTTTTTTTTAACCAAGTAACCAAGTTCCAATTTTTAAGAGAACATCAATCAAGACTTCATGTCGAATTGAAGGAACGAAACTATTATAATAAATATTCTAAGAAATCGGCTTTTGTAAACCTTCATTGGGCAAGTGACAATATTTATCAACCTTCTCATCTCTTCTTGCAACCTGAAAACTAAATATAAGTGTTGTATAGCTCTCTATAGAAGGCCTTCTGGTGTTGATGGTGTAGTACAGAGGTCTGCAGCCTTCATCTCCAAAGGGGCTGTTTTCAACAAAAGATGTTAAATATACTGAAAGAAAGAAAAACAAACATCTTTGAAAAACTTGCTGTACATGCAAACACTGAGGCAGCATTCATGAAGTGTCATAGGTAGGCTACTACTTAGATATATTTTATTAAATCGTTACCTTTTGTAGCCAGTTTTAGAGATTTTATTTTGTCTTTTCTATCTGGATTTTACTGCATTAGTTATTTTACGCATCTATTTTCAGCCTCTTGAATATTTCTCTGTTTCTCTGGCTGCTCTGTATCTCCTAATGGTTACAGCAGGTTGAGACATACCAGAATTTTGTTTCTGGTTTAGTTTAGTTTTTTTTTTCACTTCTTCTCTTTTTTTTCCTTAAAAAAATCTGTAAGCCTCCAAGCAATTTGAAGCATTTTAGTTCCACATATTTTTCCTGTATTATTTTGTGACCATGGCTACTGGCTGTTTTACCTTATTTAGCTTTAATTATCCTGGGGATGAGACCACTTCTGAAAACCAGTGTGTAAAATACAAATCAAATGAAAAAAGGAAACGTTTCCTTGCATAACATTCTGAAAGCTTCATGGAGCCACAGAGGGGCTGCAGGCCACAGGTTGATCACTGCTGGTGCAGCATCAACATTATTAACTTCTCTATTTGACATCATGTTTGATGCACTGTAAACATAAAACTAGACCAAGTTACAGTATTTTCCCAAGGTAAAATCATATTCAGGAGAGTTTTTGGACATAAACACATTAATTAAAATATAAATTGTACTTTAAATATAAAAGCTCGTGACTGTGTCTTCGAGGCATCATTAAAGTATTCGAGCTGGTTTTCAATAGTGAGCTAATTAGCTTTAAATTGTCAAAATCAAAGTGTCACTGTTCTGTTCACTGTTCCTTCCTTTAGAAATATCTAGTGACAATTCAAGCTTTTGAGGAAAAGAAAGAAAAAGTTTGATAAGGTCCAAAGTATAATGGAGCATCTGCAGCTTCCCTTCAGCAGTATTCGGTCTCTGCAGGATCCCGTCAAACTGATGCAGGAGTTCATTTCTAATGGACCGGCGTTGGAGTACGCATTGCATCAGTTTTTGGAGTATGGGACTGAGCAACATAAGACGAGTTAGTCAGAAGATTACGCCTGATCAATGAATGTGTCTCGCAGTGATGAAAGACACGGCTCTTTGAAGTTTAAAATAAAATTTTAATAAAAAAAGGCATCTGATCTACAATTTCAGTGAGAGATCAGTGAAGTGGCAGGCAGTTAAAAACTATTTACGACTTAGACATAGTTTTGGGATCATTTTACTGACGCCTCCTGATTGAGATTAACTGTTTGTGGCCTCTGAATTAGAGTCCAACATGCCTGCATTAGAGCTGCATGTGTAAAAACCTCAGACCCCAGTAGAAAAAGCAAATGATTGATGAGCAATTGCAGAAATGTTCACATGTTCTGTGTTTCTACAAACATTTTCACAGCACACCTTCTCATTTCTGGCGGAGTCTGTTTTTTTGGCCGCAAAAAGGTGACCGAGACAAAACGAAGCATGCGGTCATAATGTTATGGCTGATCTGTGTATTTTTCAAAGGTATGATGGAGCACTTCTCTGTAAATCAGTCAGAAGGATTGATTTAAAGCCCCATCAGTCCTCTTCCTGGGCAGCTCGGCTGGTGGAGCAGTGCTCAAAGATCCAGTCTGCTCCTCAGTGTCTCACAGTAAAGCACTACCCTTGTTTTTGAAGGCATGCACTTTGTACCGGGGTGTTATTGTTCTCAGCTGGAGCATTAAATCAAACACGGGAGAATCTGCGCCTCGTCTTTTTCTCCTTCCACCATCGAGCATCCGCCGGAGCCAAAAGTCTGACCCCTTCTTTACCTTTGCTGATATTCAGGTGTGAAATCCTCCTCATCAGTGTCAGGGGAGGTAATGAGACCATGTGAGATCTTATTACCTCCCAGCACCGACAGTTTGGTGCAGCAATAATTACTCCCACTGGCGGCTTGCTTATTGACGACGCCTGCCCAAAGTATCACTCTGGGACTAATGGTTTCCCTTCTTCACAAGGCAAACAATGGAATGAACACCGCTTCAATCAACTCCGAGTGATGGATTTAATGACTGAATCATTTTTCCTCTGCTTTATAGCCGGGGAGGAGCGACACATGCAGAGTGAGATGGGTCTCTGGGGGGATTGTGTTTGTGCAAGTGCTGAGCTGTAAACAAGAGCGAGCCTTTTATTTGCTGTGATTTCGCCGCTTTTGATGATAAGTGAATGTGACCGACCGATTGCTGTTAACTCACAGGAAATGAAATGCACTGCTTTGAGCCAGCGTCACTCCCCCCCAACTCTCACCCCATTGTTTTGTTTATGTTGTTGTTTTGAGGTGGGGGAAGAGGTTGTACTTGGGGTCAGGGTGGAAAAATGAGCTCTATTGATTTGAGGGAGGGAAAAGAAACAGGTAGACTTGGCTCAGTTGGATCATGTGGGCGGCGAGATGAGGGAAAAAACACCGAAATCAAATTGAATATGGATCGTTGAGGGCCTGGATTTATTGCTCATGGGCATCCAAAACCTGGAAGTCATAAATTGATGCCGTTGCAACCGGTCGTCAGCGGGGGGATTGCCGCTATGATTCGTTTACTGTGCGTGTCGCAGGCAGACAATACAAATGGCGAGCCATTGTTGTCCCACAACAGGGCTCGTTAATAGAATACACACAGACAGAAGTTAAAGGCCGTGACAAATCTGCCTCCGAGGACTAAGAGGCGAGGGAAGGCGTGAAACTGCCACATATCATCACACAGCAGGAGCAGGCATCAGGAGGCCCAATGACTGGTTCCGCAAGGCTAACAAATGAGCCGAAAACTGGCCAGCCGTGTCAAGGGAGCAGAGTCAACCGGTGGCTCCACCTGGTTAATGGATGGAGCGTCCTCCGAGGCCTGATGCCTGAAAGCTGGATGGATAAGAATATGTATAGACTAATAAATAATGCTCCATCAGGTTAATACTAAAACAGCAAAGTGTCAGAATTGTCAAAAATGTTGCATGACGATGCCATCTACTGGCCATAAAAATGATGACGAACCAATATGGAACATCAAGTAGTTTCAAATGGTGAGCGATAAGAATTGCAGAAACAACTAATGCATGATGGGTAAAATAACTAAGGGAAGCCTGCTTGCAAGCAGGAGGGACACTATTGATTACCTGTGTTGCATTCTGGGTGTCTGTTTACATGACAGCACTGCTCGGAGCCAGTGAAAATGTAACTTTTTGAAAAGTGCTCTGTCTGTGTATGTTGTTTCATTACAGGAACAACCAATGGTGACAACAAATGACCTGGCATGTGAACTACAGGGTTTTTTGCATTTCTATGTAAATGTATGTTGATTTCATATGAACATTTTCTGAAAGAAAAAAACACTTAAAACAATGCTTTTAAACTTGAAATGCAGTGTAAACAGGGCCTAAAAGTCAATGGTTTTATAGCACTATAACATTTTCAACATTGCTTCTGTCATAATTGGCTCCAGCCACCAGAGGGCGTCAGAAACATCACAGGGAGACGCTCTTTATTCACTAAAGGACACACAAACCTGAAAGAAAAAAAAAATAAAATCAAAAGGCGACTCAAAATAAAACCCACAAGAAAAAGTATGCAAAAGGAATATTCTTTAATTTTCACATCATATCTGTTATAATAATACTATGCTATTGTGGTTTGTATTTATATTTTTACATAGGACACAAGCTACTGAGGAATACATACAGAACAGTCAGCAACATAGAAAAATATTTAAATAGTATTGGCACAGATGAAGTCGTATTTACGGAACTTTACATGTTTTACATTCAGGAAACAAACAGACAGCAGAATGAAATAAATACCTGTCCCTCACAGAGACGCCAAACTTTGTAGTTTTTCCTTACATTCATGAAAGGTGACGCAACGACGAGCGGAGCCTGCGTCACACTCCCTTAACTCACACACACAAACCTGCTACACATGAAGAGGACTCTCAGTAAAGGGCAATCAAATATGAAAAAGGTTCAAGTCGGCGTGATTCGAAGGTTGACAGCGGTGGCGAGGATTTATTGGGTTCACGGATCCCCTCTGAATTCACTCTGGGTGATGACAGGAGGGTAAATGTACTCTTAGCCCTGTCGGAGGCTTGTTTAGTCAGAAACGAAAACTATTTTTCTGAGCTCTGGGTGCAAATACAATCCTTTTTGATCCAATACTGTGCCTTCAAGTGAAACCTCTTACAGGACAGCCATCCATCTCGAGAAAACAATTTCATACCTGTGTTTGCCCTTGACGGGGCCAATCTCAATGCCTCTCACTTTTTCCCTCCATTGATTCCTACCGACCCCTTTGGGCAAACACACATGGTCCCTCAGCACACACACACACACACACACACAGACACACAAAGGAAAAGCAAACAAGCTAAATCCTCATCCATATACTGTGTATGTGTATGCATGAGGGCGGGGCGGTTGGGAAATGATGCATGATGCATCCCACAGATTGCTTACGCAGCTTTGCTTTGTGTTTTTTTCGGAACGATCCGCTCGTCCTGAAGGAGCCCATTTGATTAGAGTCAATCACGGTGACACTCTGCTTACCGTGCAGCGCCACGGCACCAGCTCCGGCGAGGAAAAGAGCACTTTGCGGTGTCATCGCTTGTTCTCCCAGACAGCGCACTTTGAAGCCGGCACAATGCTTGAATGGCCAAGACGGACAGCCCCGAGTTTGTATCCCCCACCCCCTACCCCCACCCCACCTTTCTTTTAAGTGCAAGATGTGACCTTGACATCTAAAGAAAGCAGTGCATGTTCGAGCAAAAGAAATGAACAATTGCTGTTGGCGCTTTGTAAAGCTGGTGGAGGTTGATTCAAGGTTTGTTTTCTGTTTTGTTCTCGCTTCAATAAAGTGCACTTCTTGTCAAGCCGATGCAAAGATGAAAATATAGCTTCTCTTTATGTACAGTAACTACATATGCAGCAGACGCACGAGGCGTTGGTGACAACGATTTTCCAATGTGGGGAGATGTAAATAACTCCTGATGGACAGCTCAGTGATGAGGAAGAGGGGCTCAAAACGCCGTTGGGGGGGAAAAAAAAAAAAAATCTGACAGCCGAGGATGGTGGGAAAAAAAATCTTCAGATTTTGTTGATGAGATGTGGACATGTGCCACGGACTGTTAGGATGATGTCTCCTTGCTACCGATCAGACTGTGTGAGAGGGAGACGCTTGGCAGTGAGTCTGTTTCATCAAGCTTTCCAGCAAACATAAGCGGTGACACCATGATTTACGAGTTTTTTTGAAAAAAATAGAGAGAGGAATTTCAAAGGCAGATTCCAATTCACAATGGTAACATGATCATTAGATCGCTTTATTTATAGAATACACATTGGTATCTTTAGTGTGGAGTCTCTCTCAGGTACTTCAGTCAGCCTGTGTTCTGACTGACTAATGGCACAAACACTGTCAATAGTTGATGAAAATAATTGCTTGCCACACATTATCTTCTGAAAGTAATTGTCCACTCACAGCTAAGCGTGATATAAATCCAAAATGGCATCAATGTTGAGTGTGGAGCTACTTGAAGCCATTTATTTAAGGTCAGAAGGACATGTGGTTACTAATAAACCAGCGGTTTCCTAGCCTTCTCCCATGGAGACCCCCTACTGGGTATGCCTAATTTTACCCATATTCAACAGCGGGAGCCTTCAAAATCCAAACACTGGGCAGTTTCCCAGTTCTGCCATCAAATGTAGAATACATTTTTTTTCCCAATGCAATGTTTTTCTTTTTATGTGCAATTCTGCTTTTGACAACTTTTGATTTCCAACTGGTCTCGACTGCAGCTTTGCTTTTGAGAGCATTTTCCATCATTTCCTTGAGGAAATTAAAAAGAAAAAAAAAAAACAGTGAAGCAGAAGCCAAAGCAGTGGCGAGAAATTGGTTCTTGAGAGAGGTCATCAATTAGAGTTTAACAATGTTCACATCGGTTGCTTGCATGAAGCACCACAAGAGTAAAAACGTCCATTATGGTTTGTCTGGTTAAAGTTATGAAGACAGACATGAAATGTTTTCTTAACATCAACAGATCCACAGTCTCAAAATGGACTGCTTGTTGATTTTCTTCCATTTATCAACCTACAAATCAACTGTCTCTACCTAATTCATCCTAACAAATATCACAGGGAGCTGTAGATGGTTCCAGCTAACAACGGGCAGACCTTGGACGAATTGCTCGTTGGTTTGATTTCCACTCTGAATAGGTGCATGTCATCCACATATAGGCAGAAGTGCCCAACAGTGTTAGCGGAACTATCTTGGTTCTATTCCAACAATGTACATTTCTTGTCAATTGACAGGTAGCTGAGGAAAGCAGGGCCAATCGATCAGTGCAAACAGTTGAAAAAAGGCTGATATGGCATGATAGGTGTTGTTTTTTTTTGTTTTTTTTTCATGAAATCGAGGGAAGAGTAATACACTCGTAGCGGGTTGGCTTTAAGCAAACCGCGAACTCTGCATTTGTTTGAGATGACAGTCTATAAAACACAAGTAGATGCATGAAAAGAAGCAGACTACACTTATAGGCTACACGGAGGTTAAGACATCTGCTGACATTGTACAACACTTTGCTTTTCATTGGACATATCAGTTACCGACACACAGAGGATCACACTGAGATGGATGAGTTACACTGTAGATACATACGCAGATAAAAAATAAATACTTTGAAACAATATATTCATTTCTGTAAAAAGGAACATCTATATTTTGTACAACAAAATACTTCATGTACAATCAAGGGGATAAATGCCTCGCATCTATTGCCTCATTTTTAAGGGTGGTGTACTGCGATCGCCCACCGACACTGGAACCAGCTCTAAAGGGAACGTAGGTAAATGCTTCACACCACAATTAGCATCTGTTAGTGATCTGGCTGAGAGGTTATTCATAAGGCTGACAAAACATCTACAATCAATCCTCTCGTTGACGTGAGATGTTTTGTTTTGCTTTGCATGGCTACACGTCAAACTCAGACCTCTGAGTTAGCACTTTGAAACAGTCACAACACACGGCTCCTCTACTAACAGCTGCTTACAGTCCTAACAAACAGGATATACAGGTGTGTGTGTGTGTGCACGCTGGCACACACCGGGGCTTTTATATACATTGCATGTTCTGTACAGGGTGAAGGTAAGAACCGTATAGTCCAAGTTTGTCATTCAGGACGCGTCCCGAGCGCCCGCTAATGTACTTTAGCACCTTTTATTTGAAGTAGTCGAGTCCTGCCACCAGGAAAAACTTCTCCAGAAAAAGCTCGGAGTCTAAGACGGCGATGTGAGCAGCGCGGCCGATCAATGTGTTGGCCGTGTTGGGCAGAGCGTGGAACACGTTCTGCCGGATGAGCCGGCACTCTTTAGCCTCCACCAGCGGCTGCAGGAGGTTGTTGATCATCTCGGTGTACACAGGCCCTTCGAGACGAAAATGAAGGACGATACAGTTAGACCACAAGCGAACAGATTTCCAACATAGATAGGTCTAAAGGCCTCAGTATGCTTCCCCGTCGCAGTGACGTCGTTCCTACGCCGGCAACCCTACGCCGCTACTGAACATATCTCGCTTCTGCGTCAAGGGAACACCCTCCTCTGCAATTTCACCACCAAGCCGCTAGGCAGTCACAACAACAATGCAGCTTCCGTAGCTCCGGCTTTACCTAGACATAGATCTATAGACATAGATTTCTAGACGTACGTATCTAGACACGCATGCACTTACCGAACATATATCTGCATATATGGCATATCTGGCGACACCGGGCTGTGGTGGAGGAGTGGCGTGAGCGGACCATGATGAAATATTGGTGAAACTAATGAGCTTTTGGACAATTAAAGCCGTTTTAGGAGCGGCTATACACATAGCCCCGTCTGCTAACAGTGCTAACACTGCTAACAGTATAGGGATGTGCGCCGCTCAATTTTGGATCTAAATTTCTCCCGAAGCACTGTTCCGATCAGAAAAGCATTCGGGGTGAGATCTACTTCATTCTATAAACAACGCGAAAGCGGACCAATCACAGCCCTCGATGTTCACGTCACCACGCGTCGCCTCGACGCGAAGTCACGATTTTCGGGAGGTGCGCGTCAAGCCCGGCGTAGCCCAAGGTAGGGCTGCGGCGTACACGTCGTAGGAACGACGTCACGGCTACGGGGAAGCATACTGAGGCCTTTAGGTATATGGTATTCATACTGAATATTGATCATTATTGATTTCTGAATTATTCAGATTTCCGGTATTGTCTGAAGCTTTTGGTGAAGAGTTTCAAGTGTTTTTTCAGAAGTCTGCAGAGTGCTGACTACCTTGTCCTCTTAGTTTTTTGCTCTCTAATTTTCTCAGTTACAATCCACAAACTTCAAGCACAGGTTTCATCCAGGTAAATGTGAGTTTTACCTTTCCACTGCTGCCAATGTTCATGTTCGACTGGTGGCTTATTCTCTTCTTTTTTTGATGTAAACAGCCTTGAAATAGCTATGTGATAATTGGCACTCTATGAATACAACTTAATCAATTGCAGTTGAATAGCTAAGCTAACCTGCTATTATAATAATAATCATCCCGATGGCACAGTAGCAGACTGAAGTCAGCATCTGGTAAGTAAAAGTAAATATACTGAAGCCCTGTTTACATGATTTAAAATGAAAATGGAAAACTTTTCTGAAACGAAACAAACAAAGACTTGTCACATTGTCATATAAACCAGGCCAAAGTCTGCAGTCTTGATTCCTGCATGGCCTATTGGCACTTCTGACCTGTGGTTCTGTCTTTGAGTGCTGTTTTGCACATCTCTATCCTGGCCGAGTGGAAGGGAACGTAACGGTCCTGCGGAGACGCCACCAACACCACGTTCTTGAAGAACTGGAGTCCTGAGAAAAACAGAAAAAGAAAGTAACAGACATGGCAGCACCTTGTGATAGAGGCCAAGACAGAGGAAAGAAGCGAACTGGTTGTAAAACGCAAAGTACAATCACAAAGTACAATGACAGGCTTGATACGATAAAGCTGTGTGCTTTTTTTTTTTTCCCCCTCTAGTCTCCTGTCAGTGTGCTTTTAAGAGAGTGCTCTGGTGGGTTTCCAATGGCAGGGTTTGGATCATTTTGTCAGCCTGCCACAGCTCGAGAGGAGTGAGAGAAAAGAGAGGGAGAGGGAGCGAAAAGCAGCGTTTTCAGGCTTATCTTCTTCAAGGCTCTGTGACAAACGGCTGCTTTGTTCCACTCACACAGTGGGGAGGCCTCTCACAGGCCTCTCACAGCTCGCTGGCAGGGGTTTGAGTGTTAGCGAGCTGACATGCACAGAAATTTGACACAAAAAAAAGGGGGAAAAAAAAAAAAGACAAGATGACAACATTTTCATGAATATTTGAAGAGACTGTCTGTCTTTCAAGTAGCAGTCTGTAAAGCACGGCGCTCGATACGGCCGCTTTCCTCCGCGTACCTGGTTTCTGACTCAGGAGATAGAGGAATGTTTTCCGCGGGTCGACGTGATCTCTGAAGGTGAGCTGCAGCAGGGATCCCGATTTCTTCAGCTTCTGCATTAACCACAGACCTAAGCAAGACGTGGTAAACACAGTCAGGCCACCAGGTGAGAAACGGCAAATCACTGAGCGCCAGATACCTAATTACTGTTCTTAGACAGCAATTTCTGGTGATTGCGATGCTAAAAATTCCCTTTGAATTGAAATGAAAGGCCCATGGACACAGAATATGTTGTTTAAAGAGGACCTGAATGTAACCTCCCAGGATTTCAGGTGAAAATGCATCACTTCTGCAATTTCATTTCGATTTCAACTATAAAACTACCAAGTCCCAGAAGAATGTGGGAACTGGGAGTCTTGACACGTTGTTGTTACTGTCCATCTACATGTGCAAGTGCAGGAAAACTATTTGCTTCGCCCGTGGTGGTGGTGTTTTCGAAAAGTTCCACCTCTTCAGCTCTCAGCAGTGTTGTCATGTAAGCAAACTCCCAAAACACAAGGAAACTTTCACTTTTTCTCTCAAAAATGGAGCCTAAAACTGAGAGTGTTCACAGCTGTTCTCCAGGTATGAGGAGCAACAGGGCGTCAGTACTTACTTTAGAACACGACCAAGCAAATGAGAACAAAACACAGTATTATGGTTGCTTTGTCTAAGTTTGTTCTGCTCCTCATGTCTTGGGACTAACAACGGCACCATCATTTTCAGTGTTTCTGCCACTTCTGTAGAAACGAACATCATTCTCACAACACTGCCATGATAATGTGAAACGCATTGTCAGTTGAAACGGGCCTCAGTGAGCTGCATAGATGCTTCCTCTTCCTCGCTGGTGACGGACTCACCTGTGCTGACCAGCGCGCTGTTGTTGTACAGCGTCCCCAGGTGGGGCCCCGACAGCGAGAGGAAGGTGTGCAGCCTGGGCAGGTAGCAGCGGAAGCGCGGCCTCGTCAGCACCGAGCGGATGATGACGTTCCCCAGAGAGTGGCCGATGAAGCTGTTGGCCGGAGACGAACAACTTCTCAGAGAGAGAGAAACTTGCAGCTTCGAGTGGGCGGCTCGGAAAGAGAATGAATAAATAAATAAAAAAAAAAAAAAAAACCCACCGAGCGCCTCCAACGCTGCTGACCTGTGACACTGCGCTTATCATAGACTGCCCTGGAAGCGAGGAAGCGGCTATTTTGGGAGGATCTTGCTGCAAGAGTTGGTAATTACACTAAATTGATTAAGTTGCTAACGTCCTCAAAGGCAATTGCAATATAATGATACTAACAGAGGACATACCGTAGGAATTAATAGCAGCTTCCCAGTAGTGGGAAATATTAGATTTATGATGCTTTGTCTGTCACTTGGTTTAATTACTGTACTGCTGCGACATTACCCAAAATCCCTCATCGCCGTGGCTGCTCCCGCTCATCTGTCTGCGAGCAAACTAAATATAGAGGTAATGTGGAAGGAAGCAGATGCTGTAGAGGCAGTCCATTGCATTTTGTCTTTGATATTCTCCCTCTGGAGAATATGCCACAATAAAGAGAGTTTAAGAAACTTGGGGTGAAAACTCTCACAAAGAAATAAATTGGCACTTTGAGGGCAATTAAGCGGGAAGATTAATAGCTTAATTTGATTGGAGCCGGGCAACTCTGCGCTGCATAAGGGAGCACAGTCCATCAAGTGCAAGTCAGAAGCTCATTGCCGCTGTATGATAAGAGCTTTACATCCATTCCGAGCCATTTCCAGGCTGCACTTTCTCATGAAACTCAAAGTATAAGAGCTTGGCGCTGGGCTGAGGAAGGAGTGCACAGTCTCTGCTGCCATCTGCTGACTGCAGTCAGTTCTGCCCCGTCATTGTAAAGAGGACCGACCTTATCCTGCCGATAGTGAGGTTGTAGAGCTGGATGTGCTGGATGATCTCGTCCAGCAGCCGGTCCGTCATCGTGTCGAAGTCCGCGAATGTGTCAGCCTACAGGAGAGGAGGGGGAGAAGGTGGAGGAAATGAATCACGAGTGCCCTGTGAATCACCTCAAAGGGCTTCGAACAAGACAAACACCCCCAAATGTACCTGGTTCCTCTCAGACATGAGGAAGTCCAGCCGGGATCCTGGGAGGCCCAGTTCAATGAAGGTCTTCACCAGCCGGAGGTCAGCGCTGTTACCTGCAGAAACCGGAGGAGGAAATCTTTTCTCAGAAGTATTTTTAAGCCTCTATAGGTGAAAGCTGGCAGACCCTTTAGTCGAAAGTCATTTCAGTTCAGGGAGCACATAAAGATTAATTTGAGTTCAGTTGAGTCAAAACAGAGCAAAATAACTCAAAAGACTTTTATTGTAATCGCATATAAAATGCAATTTTTTTCTGAAATTTAACATATTTGATTAAAATGTGATAAAATAAATGTAATAATTAAATGGGAAATGCATTTCACCTTGACTGAATAATGGCAGTCAGCCATCTATTGAGTAGACTTTGGTTCTCAGTGTCTTATTCAAGCACATTTCAACATATGCTCAGGAGCAGTTTGGAGATCAAACCTTAACACTGTGATGGAAGATCAACCCTTTCTGTGCTGCCTCAAAATCAAACAAGTTTGAACTCTACCTCCTACTTGAACCAGGGTTTGAACCCCCCCCCCCCCCCCCCCCCCCCCAGCAGTCCCTCTACCTGTCCTGTCTTTTTCTCTGTTTCTGTCCCATAAACCCAACCACAACAGCAGAAAGTCTCCAACTCTGGTTCTGCAGGTTTCTTCCTGTTTAAAGTGTTCTTTAGTGTTCTTTTCACTGTCTCCATGTTGTATTTGGTGCTGTACATAAATCGAATAGAATATGAATAACATGAAGTTTCCTAAAGAAAAATTTCATTCTGAAATACAACCCCCAGTGGTTTTGCTTCAGACCCATGCTGTCATTGTTATGACAGCATGTTTTCACAATTTGGTGTGACTTTAATGCTTTTTTCACAACTTTCACTGCTGCATCACTAATCCCTCAAATACGAGCGCTGTTGCAGCCTACTGTTCAGTTCGGGGTCTCAGTGTTCTGCTATGACAGCAGTTAGTTTAATTGAAACATTGCAGTTAATGTCACACTTACTGTTGCACTTTGAGGCGATGTTTCACGAGTCAGACTGAACTCTCTCGTGGGCATATTTAATCCAGCTGGCTGAAAGCGTCACATTCTGGCTTTTTCTTTACAAATAAAGACATTTTGGAATCAGAGGTAACACAAAAGACTAATAATGTCATCGCTGCCTCTATCTCTATTTTTATTTTTAAAAAAAATATATCAATTATCCACTGCTGCCAAGAGTTCAAGAGATATGCAGGTTTATCACAGATGCAGCCCTTTTAAAACCATCAAATCAAATATGAACGTTAGATGTTTCTAGGTGAAAATGCTAAACTTCAGTTGCATTTTGGGTGTTCGTTTACACGACGACGGTCAGAGCCACTGAAAATGCAACTCTTTGGAAATGGCTCCAAAACACTTGGAAAATTGTCACATAAACGGGGCCGTAGCCTCAAGCTCACAAAAGCTTGTCAATGCAGCCTATGCGCTTCGAATTGCCAACCAGCTCTACTGTCAGGTTTGAGTGTTTGAGTTGTTTTATTTTTACCTGTTCAATCTCAAAAAAACACATCTGCTTTTGTTTCCTCTCCCAGCACTGTGCGGACTTGTTCTGATACCGCAGCAGAATGCTTTGAGCCACATTAGAGCTGCTGCTGCTGCTACACTGCAGCGCAGGAAGTGAACTCAGGAGGAGTCCTCACCGTCCAGGCCGTGGACGCACACCACGAGGTGGATTCCGTCATCAAACTCCTCGTCGTCCTCCTCGGGGGGGAAGTACGGCAGATCCGAGGCCAGCAGAGGAAGGTCGCTGTACAAACTTGCTTGAAAGCTCAATTCTTTGAACAACTCCTCTTTGGCTTTGTAGAAACTGGAGAAAGTGGAAATGGCAAAATAAAAAAAAAAAAAGAGAACAAGATCTTGAAGCTACATTAAAACCTTTGACAAACAGCACAACTGCTAAAGGTGAACCACAGTCAGTAATCGAAAACCTGCCTTGCATTTCGGCAATTGATGAGCAAAAAGTTCACACTGCCCACTTCTGAGCTCACCCAAGCTTCCGAACAAAAGTCTCAGCCTCACAAGTAAGCTCCTCAAACTTTCATTACCCTGTCACCCCGCCAGGTTACAGATCGCAGCCGCGCCGGAGTCGAGACAAATCCGATTCCTGTACTCCCAGCTAATCGTGATGGATTTGTCTGCACGCTCTTTGATGCGATTTAACGCGCTCAGGAGACGTTTCACCTCATCGTGACTTGCTCGCTTCAAATTCGCCCCTCGCTTCGTTTTTGTTGTGCCAGACTTTTCTCACTTGCGCGCTAACATGCCAGATGTCAACAGCTTGTCTCCCAGTACCCACAAAACCCTGCGCTTTGGCATTGTTTCCTTGCACTCGGTGTTGGCTCGCAATCTCACTTCTGCAAACTTTTCTTTGAGGGATGAGGGCCCGATTTACTGACACCACGGTGGGGAAAGCGTTATCCTCGCCAGCCTGAACGGAAATGACACATCTCAACATGCTTCAGCTTGAAAATCCAACTGGCATCACTGAAATCATTGAAGATCTTGATAGTGGTTGGATTAATACGGGTAAAATTTAGGGATTAATCAAAAATGTGTCTTTGCTTTACTGCAGAGAATATTGAATACATTTGACTAATATAGGTGGGATTTTGGGGCAATTATGAAATTATTGTTAAACCTGAGAAAGGTTCATTCAGGGGCTGAAAAGGGAAACTTTTTTTATCCTTAAAGCACTCCTAATGTCTGGTAATGTTCTTCAAGGCTGAGAAAACTTTTCTGGTTTTCTGCTTAAACTAAACATAATGGAACCAATCTCAAGGATTTATTGGCAAGTTGGCAACATTCAGTTATGTTTTCAATGTTATTTATATGAATGAATTAAGGCTGAAGGCAACATTTTATCTCGATTTCCTTATTGGTAAAATGCATTAATCAAGACCATTTGCTTCTGCTTCTTTCATACTGAAGCTGCATCGTTCTGTCACACATCAGGTTTTGTCACATTCTCTGGCTGCAATCTTTTGTCATGAAAAGTTTTCCTTTGTCTATACTTCGAGCCATGTTGTCGTCACTCAGCTGCCCCTGTTGTTGATTTGACAGGTCTGCACTGCACATTTTAAAGTGCACCAGTACCTTCTTCCAACCCCCAGAAAATCCTTTTATTGCTTCGACCATCTGTCTTTGTCATCTGCTCAGGATCTTGACAAAACCTTTACTTTTCATTTTTCAATCAATGTAAATTAAATAAAAGGAATGAGGTAATGCTCATCACGCAGAGATGCTGTTTCGTTTTGTTTTTTTTTTTGTTGTTGCAAAAAACTGCTGAACCTAGCAGTCAAACACAACTAAATCAAACTAAATCCTTCAATGTTTTAAGGTTTCTTCATATAAGCTTGACTGGAACATCGTGAGATTTGCTGAGCCGTAAACGACACTGATGTGTTTTCCTTGTCCATTTTTGGGTGAGAAAACGACAAATCCTTCCACCAAGTCGGTGAGTAAGTGGCTCAAACCTGTATATTATTTCGACTACACATCCGATTTCTCTTTTATGAACATGACGTGAGATGTAGGTACACAAAGATTTCCGGCTTTTAGTAAGCACTAGTGTCATTGACAATATCTTTCTGAAGAAAGTTGTTGGAAAGGATTTAAAAATTATTGTGTCCTTTACCAACAATATCTTTGCAAAAAAATCATCACTCACTTCAGCATTCGCTCATTGGTCTCATCATCCATGTTCAGAGGACTGAGCGACGAAGAGGAGATGATACCGAAGGATCCCAGTGGCTGGTTGGTGATCGGTGAGGTAGTCTGGCGAGTGGACATTCCACTAATAGATGGAGAGTCCCTTAAAACGGATGAAAACGGCAGACAGGTTGGGGCACAGGATACCGACATGTTCACCACCTCCACCATCTTCTTATTCACAAAAGCCAGGCCCGAGTTCGGGATTTTCGAGGGCTTGGATTGGCTGTCCAGCGGCTCCTTGTCGCTGGTTGATAAGCCGTTGAGATCGAGAGCCGGCGTTATGTCACTGGCAGTCAGCCCTGCGAGGTCGGTCGGCCTCTGTTTGACTGTGCTGCTGATGGGGAGCTCGCTGGTGTGTGACAGTTTCGGAAGTGTCTGGGAGCCATTCAGACTTTCCTGCTCCTCGGCGCCAAACAGTTCGCTGTGATGGAAACTTTCGCACCCATCCGCGGGGTTAACACTCTCCTGATTCGCGGCGCTCTCATGCACACATGGTTTGTTTCCACAGCCACGGGGTGCTAATTCCGACTCGGCGAGATGCACATCCTCCACTGAGGCGCCTATTCCACTGGTGTGTGTTTGATGCTTCGTATTCTCCTCCTGACAGTCGATAACTCCGCTTTCATTCACATTAGAACTTTCAGACTCTTGTAGAAGCAACACTTCAGACACACCACTTAACACTGACTTGATAGTGTGTGTCTCTGAAGGGTGCTGCGAAGGGTTTGCCTTTTCAGAAGTGAGCCTCTCCTTTAGAATGCAGCCCGGATTTGAAGTCGAACTCGTGTCTAATAGAGACGGTTCTGATTCCTCTGAACCCAGGTTGCTGTTCAAAGAAGAAGCGTTGATCCGACATGAATCCTGATGTCGTGCTAAGCTCTTACTCTCCGCCTCCAGCACGTGGTCGTCTTCAGTGTCCTCGGGGCTGCTTATCTGCGGCGCCGACACCGACTTGGTCAGTTTGCTGAGCCGCCTCTGCTGCTGGTCGTCTTCATAGGGCAGGGAGCTGATGGAGGTGAGAGAGGCCTGTATGCCTCCGCTCGGAATGCTGCCGTTGCTCTCCATCTGCAGGCCCTCCAGGGAGCTCCGGTGGACCGGGCGGTGACGCACTATTTGCTGCGGGATTTCCCGTTCGCTGGAGAAGTCCAGAGGGGGCCGACCTCGCAATGCCGCCTCCACCGGCCACGCCACAGAGCTGGGCTCACTCTCAATGCCTGAGTCAGAAATAACAGAGGACGAGCGCTTCATGATCTTGGAGCCGGCCAGGCCTCCGCGATGAGTCGCCTCTTTCCGCAGATCGCTTGCGAATGGAGGCGAAACCGGATGCGCGTAGGCGGAGGGCAGGCTGAGGTGAGGGACGTCCTCACTCTCGTCATCCATGGAGTGGTTTAAAGGCATGGCGATGTCAGACTCCTCGTCGTTGTTCTCACTCGGTGTTGCGTTACTGTTGCTCGTGGCGTTGCAAAGTTGGACGGTGGTTTCGGTCAAATGATGAGCGGGAGACTCGTGGTTGCTGTTAGCAGGATTAACGAGGGGACTGTGGTTTGAGGACGTATCATGAGCTGACACTCTTCTGCATGGATCTGCTTCACGACGCTTAATGTTCCTTTCAAATACTTCTGCGGGCTCCTTTAAGTTTTCTAGTTCTGCCAAGGAGAGTTTGGCGCCGTCCTTGATGGGAACGGTGTTCTGGGTACTCTTTCTGTTGGTCTTACTTTGGTTGGCTATTATTGACACGTACGTGGGCAGGTCCATGCAATCATCGCTGTCCAAGGAATCCTCAGGTATTGCTGGTGATGTGGTTTCCTTACTGCTGTCGAGAATTCTGTTAGCAGGAGTGACTGTAAGATCTGAGGTGGTTTGTTCATCCATTGTTGCTTGCATTGGCACATGTGAGTCCCATTCTGAAAAGGAAAGACAGTCCACTTATCGGTCAAAATTTTAGTTTTCAGACAGTGTGTCATATCCTGTGAATACCAATGCACATTCCGCAATTACCTGTTTGTGGAGATTCAACATATCTGTCCTCAAAAATGATGGGCAAGCTGTTCCAGTCTCCATCAATGTCCAGGCACTCGACAGGTAAAGGAGGCATCTTGGTCAGGTAGTCCGAGCTCCGCACTTCTGCCGCTATCTGGCCATGTCTGTTGATTCTGGATTAGAGTAATAATATACTGAATGATACCTCTGCCCAGCTTAAGCGCGGTAGTTCCCAACCTGTGGGACACACTTGGGGAGGCGCTGAATAACACATATAGCAGGCTAATGCTCTGACTACTCTTTTATTTTATAAGGATTAGATTCACATAAGTCAAAGAAAACCATAATAAACAGTTTCTGAAAAATTGTCCTTTGCTGTCATTTGAAGCCTTCCTGTGAATGTTTCTACCGCAGTAATATTTTGGCATATAAGGGATCGGTGAGGGTCTGAAGGTTAAAAGTTCCCATACTTACAGTTCCTCTTGAAACGTCAGCGATATCTCTTTGGGGTGTTCAGTGAAGAAGTATGCCTCTGAGAACCTCCTGACCTGGCGTTTCCAGAAAAGCAAGAGAAGAAAACATAAATATGATCAACCTTCAGTCTCAACTTGTGAATCAGAAGATTTAAACAAAGTCAAACATTCAACAGTCATCAGTGCAACAAGCCAGATCCGACGCTTTCCCCTTCCTTAGCTCTGTTTAGAAATTCACCATCCTTGAAAGTCAGCCACCGTGACGGTCGGATCACTAGGAACAACATTTCTGGTGTATTTCTCCCTCACAATAATTACAGAATAAAAGTTAATTGAAATCCAAACCCATCCGGCAGGGTGGCATGACAGTATCCCCCCGGGGTAATCTAACGCCAAAGCAAACATGTTCATTATTTTCAGACAACTGAGACGAAACGGAGCAGAGCAATAAGGCCTTGAGAGCTACTCCGCTGTGAAGCTCACAGTCACATTAAACAGCTCAGTGATTAGATAGAAATTGCAGTAGAAATCATATTACCCTGCTCAGCTGGGTTTAACCCACCGGGGTCTTGAACAGCACCTCATCATTTCCCTAATTCCCCTTTGTCACAATAACAGCTCATGCAAAGTCGAAACAGTTATTCATTCACTCCACACTCAACTGAAGTGGATTTTTTTTTTTTAAAGTTTTTGTTTAACATTTCATATCAGTATCTGTTTTGAAGTTTGAGCTTTGGCTTTTTTTTTTATCAATTTATGCAGTTATGTGAACAGATACCCAAAACGCTTCAAAAGTTTTTTCTGTTTTCGCTTCTTGGTTGTGTAAAGTCATCAGGTTCTAACTTGACACGCTCCTGCTTCAACATGGAGATTTTTCGCCCCTCAAGAAATCCCTTCAGTGTGCCGCCGAGAAAATTTCATTCAGTGGTCTTTAAAGAAATTGGTCGCAACATGCCCTGAGGAAGTGCTTCCAGATCGAAAACGTCAGCGGTTATGAAATGTCTCTTATTGTTCCGTGGTATTTTTGCCTGTCGGTGTGGGCGCTGAACATCACAAGCTCTATATTTACACATATCGGCAGATTCGGGCACGGAGTGAAAGACACGTCGACTCCAAGACATCGGCACGTTGCTTAAGCGTCGTGCCTTTGACGGGAGGAGGAGGGGGAGGGGGGGACTCTCACCCTGAGCGTGTGGTGCTCCTGGGCCAGATAGGACAGGATGTGGGGGTTGAGCACGGCGGCCTCCAGGAAGCGGCTCCACAGAGCTGCCAGCTGGGAGCAGAGCTGGCTCACGTCCCTGCTGATCTGCTCTCCCACCTTCTCGTGGCCCTCCTGCAGCTGAGAAGAGGAATAACTCAAGAGCCGGCCGTGACTTCAAACACAGCGCGGTGGCTCGCGGGGACGAGCCGAGATGTGCGTCGCCTGGCTATTTTAGAAACCGCCTTTGATTTACACGTGAAAGATGTGGGAGTAGAGGAGTTTATGGCAGTGAAAGTTTTGGATTGTGTGGATTAATGATGCTGTCGTCCAGATTGCCAACCCTCACTTTGAAAAACGGTGCTGTTAGCATGCCGGGCCACAAGTCGGTGCTGTTGGTTGTTATTGCAATAAAACCACACAAACATGTACAGACACAGACATTTGTATCAACAAATGTTATTACAGTGACTCTCAAGTCTAAAACTACCAAAGTCCCAGGAGAACATGGACTGGGACTCAGTTAAAAAAAAAAAAAAAAAAAAAAGAAGAAGTAACATTTTCAGTGCATCTCAGCACCGCTATGTAAACAGACACTTAAAATGCTACGAAATTTTTATGTTTTCACACACTTTTGACAAGTCAGGTTTTTTACCCATGATTTTAGTTACCTATATTCACTATTCTGGCAATTAACAAGTAATCTGGGTCTGACCTTTATTTTAGATTTACCTGTAAATCTGTTGTCAGCTGGCTCAGTGTCTCCTCAACAGGCAGCGCCTCTGTGGAAAGAAACCATGTACGTTTAAGAGAGATGATAAATTACACATAGTCGTATAAAGCCTGACCTTTTCAATTGTTTTTTTTTTTAATCAAAAAAGCCTAAAGTCAAACAGTGCCAAAGCTTTAAAGTCAATCAAGCCTTGAGTTTAGTTCACCAAGAGTTGTGTCATGAACGTACATTTGAAAAGTTATTTATTGTTAGAAGTGAGGTGGTTTGTTTTCTTATAGTGTCCAAGATACACATTAACATCTAAAAAGTAAGACATTCGAGGAATATAGTCACTTTTATCTTTGAGGCTTTTGTAACTTTTACAATCTCTATTTTAAAAAAGCTGGAGGTATTTTGCTGGTTGAAGCCATACTGGACCACTTTCCAGTAAAGTTGCTATAGATTTAGATTTACTGCACAGGGCTACGCTCCTGTCTCGGTTTTCCATCCATCCATATGCCATTAATATTCTCTTTCTCTCTCTCTCTCTCTCTCTCTCTCTCTCTCTCTCTCTCTCTCTTTCTCTCTCTCTCCTTTAACCCCACTCAAAACAGTAGATGCTTGCTCATGTAGAATTGTTGGGTTTTTTTCTGTAGTGTCATGAAATGACACATTAAAGGTGCTTTATTTAAAAACAAAAGTTTTTCCAATTTTGCCGTTTCTCAACCTTTTGCATCTAGATTGTGAGTTTTGTTTGGTTTTCTGCAGATGTAGAAATAATCTTCTCAAATTGCTCCTCATGAATACAGCATACAAAGTTTTTATATCAGCAAGCCTCTTTTTGGAAACAATCTCAAACACACGAATGCAGGAGCTTCAGAGATAGCAGCAGCTCCCGATCAGGAGCCTCTAACGGTTAACCCCTGGCCTGAAGGAAACCTCTCTTCTCATCCACGACTCCAAGCCAAAAACCTAAAGCAATTCAGTTCCTCAATTAATTGCCCAATTTTTGAATTTAATATGAAAAATACATCCTTGAGTGCCGCTTCATGCGTTGCCCATAAATAATGCATGTCAAAGGTTTCAATTAGGTGCTTAAGAACAAAGAAAAGAGCAGTTTTATTATCCAATATTTGCAATAAAGAGCGCATTTTGAGCAATTTTTCGTAATACTCAACACTGAAGTGGCCCCAGCTCAGTTTAATGTGAGACCCCTGCTCTCCAAGGTGTTTTAATATGGTTTTCTTTGACGTATGCTAATGTAATTTTCACCGCCTCACAGCAGGCGAAGCCTCGGTGAACTCTGTGGTCTCAGGCAGCAACCTCTGTGATCGAGCACTTTGCATTTTTCTTACATCAGTGTACTTTCTTCACGCTTCTTTGAGATGGTCTACTTTTCTGTTTTAATCCACAAGTTATTTTTGGCAGCAGGAGTTCAGATGTTACCGTACATTTGTTCACATGACAACGGTGTTCAGAGAAAATGAACATTAAGTCTTGAAAACAGCTCACATGGTGGGAAAAAAAACTCTGATTCTGTCTCCGTGGAAACAGTGAACTCCGTTTCAGTGAAATAAACAGACACTGTTTTCAAAATATCGTCGTGTAAACTTGAAACTTTTCTGAAACGGAAACGCCAAAACGGCGCGTGTCACGGAAACAGAGCCTGAGTTCAGCTCCTCGGATCCGTCGCCTCACCTGATTCCAGTGCGATCTGCTGGAGCTGCGGGATCTCCTTCATCAGCGCCGCGTAGTAGGCGTGCAGGCCGCCGTGCGCCACCAGCAGGAGGCGGCAGAGCCGGCGGTGCCACGTGTGAGCGCGCTGCAGGCAGTTCTCGCTGGGAACATAAAAGCTTCCCTGCGGAGACGGAGAGGAAATGTCAGCCGCCGTGCGCGTCCCCGGTCGCCTCGCTCTAATGACCGGCGTGCGCACGCATACTTCAACTTTTTTACGGCCCGCTCCGCGGCAGTTGTACGGGCTTGTTGCACTGACCTACATGGCAACAGCAAGTTTCTTTTTTTTTTCATGGTCATTACCGCAGGATCAAATGAATTTCTGCAGACAGGCAGGCTCTAAACACAGCTTGGCCCGAACTGTAAAAGCACATCAATACGTTTACGTGCCACCGGAGGATGAAGGCCACCGCTCTTATGACCTCTAAAAGTTGCGAAAGTTGATCCAGGATTCAGTGTGTCAATAAACGTGCCTGAGGTGTGTCACACATGTGGCCTGTAACCAAAAACAGCCCCGCATAGAGTCCGTTCTGGACGGCCGTGAACAGTTTAACAACGCAATATGAACTTCACTTTTTCTCTGAAAGAAGCTGCTGGTTCTAATCTGTGAACCGATGATCAGGATGCAGCAGAGAACCAAAGTATAAAGCTAGGAAATGTAGGGTGAAATACAGAAACAGCTATTTGAAGGTATTAAGCACATTAAAGTTCAGGGGCCACATAAAGACTGATTCATCTTGACTGGGCTGGACTTATAAAATATAATGCCATAATAACTGTTAAACTCAGATTTTAAAGTCTTTCTTTGCTGTTGAGCAGGATGTACATTATGAAAATGTCAATATTTTTACAAGAACCAAACAATTACTCCCAAACACAACTCCAATCTCAATATGAAGATAATTCTATTGACACTTTCTGGTGCAAAATACCGTCCAAAAACTTCTTTTTATGTTTCATAACACAAGTTTTTACGATCTCACCGTGACAGCATGGCTTTGAGGCTAACGCTAGGTAGCTGGTTTTCATCGTCGCAGCACTGATATTTCAGCTTGGATCTCAGTGCTGCGTTGTGTCCGCGACTTTTAAGACACTTGTTGAAAGAAACCAGTATCTTTACACCAGATAAGGTTTCCTCATGTATATTTCCGATTCTTTGCAAGGCATTTTGGAGCACACAAGTAGAAAAACATTCTGAACATTTCCAATAAAACTGATTTTCTTAAATTTCTTCAGAGCAGCAGACACAGCATGACACTGAGACCCGAGCCCGGACATCGGTGATGCTACCAGGAAAGACAGCAAACTAGTTTTAGCCTGAAAGTCACACTGTGAGGGTGAATTTTTCAAAACATGTTGAGGTTGTGGCCATTTTCAGTTGTAATTGTTTAGTTTTGTAGAAAAAACTTTCCTTTTTCTATCGTTTTCATCACTAATGTTCTCCGCCATGACAAGGACGAACTTCAAAATATGAATTAAAATTCAAATTTAAAAGTATTTTATTGGATGTGGGCTGTCTGTGGCCCCTGAACTAAAATGTGTACCACATTTTTTTTGTCTGTCTATAAACGAGCATAACTCCAGATGATTGCATTTTGTGGTTCCCATAATAAATTTCACTGCACCGCATCAGAAATACAATCCTTACAGAATGAACGTCTGTGGCTGAAACATTTCATCTAATTATGCTCGTTAATATGAGACCAACCCTCACCGGTGTCTCAAGAAAGCCACATCAGCAAGAAGCATGTCAAGAAAGAACAGATGCACACACAAAAAAAAAACTGATTGCAACCATTCATATAAAAAATGTCAAGTTATCATAAAGTTTCCTTCTTTTAGAGGAATAATTGGAAAACCTGTTTAAAAAAACCTGCAAAATCATATTGTGTGAGTGTTTTCTATTAAACTGTGTGACCGGGTGGCAAAAGAATTCTTCAAAAAAAGACAAAAAATAAGGAATCTCATCTGTGACCCATATATATCCTGTCCTGAACAAGGCACGAAATCTAGGTACTTTCAGAATAATTTCATTAACATTGATGTTTTTTTTTCTTGTTTTTTGACTTTTAAAAATTTGCCAAAATACATTTGAGCTCCAAAAACGAGTTGACTTTTTTAGATGCTTTTTGTTGTTTTTATAAGCAAGTTGGGCATTTGAAATGAATAGAAGCCCTGAGATCAAGTGTTGGACAAGCTGTAATGTGCAGCAGGAGTCCAGCAGATGGCTCTATAACAATGGAGTAAAACTAAGAGTTGAGCTGAAGTGGTGCAGCAAGCCTTCAACCTCTGTGCAAACTGGCTGAATTCACCCCCGGCGCGCCGTCCGCCGGCCCCCTGACCTCAGAACAGCCGCCTCCTGGTGGAGTTCCTCCCGTGGCTGGGATGCCTGTGCAGCGCCGCGGCGGCTCGCGGCCCTGGAAGGCATGCGATGCGATGTGTATCTGAGGACGTACTGTAATTTGCTCGGAGCGTGCGGAGCCGCCGGCCCTATCATCACACCCGAGCCGCGCTCTGTAATTGTGTTACAGTCGCTCATACCCAGAACCAGGAAGGAACATCTGTATGTTTACTTTCATAACTCTCCTGCGCTTTCATAGAAAGGCTCCGGCCCAAGAAAAATAGCTATTTTCTGTATGAAGTAGTCATTATCCTGCAGCCATCGCTCCTCTCTTCACTGGCAATACTTGGCAAAGTCACACGATGTGAGGATTTCAATTTTTCCTAAAAGTATCAATTATTTCTTTTGAATTTGTGGATGAATTCCACCGAACAGCCAAATTGAGGCTGTGTAAACAAAATTTCCTGAAACAAACAAAAAAAAAAAAAAAAAAGATCCGTTTTACTTGAAACTTTGTCATGAACTTTCATGCCAACAGTTGTTGCTGTTGTGTGGTGAGATAACAGCTCCTGTTTTAAATGAATCATGGTAAGCGTTAAACAAAATGCAGCCGAAAGTTAAAAAGGATAAAAGAAAAAACAAAAAAGGAGCTTTAAATAAATAAGAGGCGGCCTTGTGTGTGCAGATTTCACCTGCAGCTATGTGGTACGTGGCGCTTGTGAGCAAAACTCATTACTGTGATCAAACGAAACCCCCCCGCCTGGCTAAACGCAGAGCTTATTAAAGCGCCCAGCCAGGGGTGGGAGGGGGAAAAAAAAAAAAAAAAAACAAACAGGGGGGGAGGAAGAGGAGGAGGAAGAGTGTTGGAGAAGGTGGGGACAGCTCATTAGGATTTACAGTAGAGGCTGCGACGAGATGCATGCTGCAGAAACCTGGAGCGTCACTCACCCATGGAAAAGATATTTAAAGTATTGCACATATAAAAACTTCAAATATGGTGATTTATAATGATTAATTAATGATTGCAAACCAAAACAACAAAAAAAAAATCTTGCATCCTGTGCAGCAGGATCAAATGGTTTGAAGAATAGGTCTTTTTCCACATTTTGCGTATTCTAATAATGAATGAAGTGATTCCGTTAAGAAGCTTAATTCTTACTAATTTATTATATAACTGTTAACTGGGCCGAGACGAAGCAAATGGGAGGAAAACTGCCAAGTTTATTGAGTCTAAGAAGACTAAACTTATGATTTTATAGAATATTTCTCTTCTGACTTTTCTAATGTTACCCGATTTCAAACACACTTCTTAATGCTTAAAACTTTTAATAAAATCATAAATAACTAAATAACTAAAATTACATGATACTATCGATGCAAAAAATCACAGAAAGACAGCTAACAATACAAATAAAAGAAATAAGGGCCAATTTATGCAACATTTTCAAGTAAAAAGCTTCTCTAAAGTTACTCAATTTCTTCATATCACTATTACTGCGAAGCACACTTGAAAACACTTCCCAGAGGTCATCAAACATGTTTTATTAAACTTAAAAAATAATCTCCCTTTCACAATGTCTCACATAAAATTAAAGTCAGTTGAATTAATCATTTATGAAAAAGCAAAATGCTGATTCTGTATTCTGTAGCGAAAACAGTTAACTACGCAACCTGAATTAAAAAAAAAAAAAAAAAAACACCAAAACCGGCAGAAAACAGTTTTTCATTTATTAACACTACGCTGACTCAGTCTGATTGTATGCTTGACTGAAGGGTCATAAAATGAAATTATTCAATTATACCGTGATTATAAACTCTTAGCAGTAATTGGATTACTTGTGTGGTTGTGGTTTAATCTTAGATTGCACCGGGGTGCGTCGGCCGCACCATCATTTCCAGCGGGAGCTCTGATCCGTTCCAGATGCTGAGCCTGGAGTCTGCATGCCTGGACAGGTGGCTCCATCAGATACTCTGATAATCACAGTGCTGCTCTGCGAGGCTCCGCAAAGCCCCCCGATGAAATGAGCCACGCAGAGAGAGACCCTACAATCTGTAATCCAGATCAGAGTCCTGTTGCCTCTGGATGACATGCCAAGACAAATCCCGGCCAAATCCGCCGAGTCTGTCTTGAACCGTGGCGTTTACGCCATCGCTCGCCGTTCGGTGTAGCGGGCCAGCCGAGCGGGGGATGATTGTTTTCAGCTTTGCGAGACAAAAACGAGCTCCGACTTCCTATTTGAACACATCCGAGCCGCCAAAGGTCAACATACCTCAGAGATGACAGGCTTGCAGTAGCCGGCCCCGAACATGAGGTTCTCCACAGACATGGCGGACGGGTCGCTGGCGCTCTCCGGCGAGCCCTTCCCGAGCCAGGCGCCCTTCCCTGTACGTGCAAAGCTGGAGGCAGAAACATGGGAGGGACAAGCCATGAGTGTGTGTGTGTGTGTGGATAAGCTGCGAGACGAATGCTGTTACTGTTCCAATCAATCAAGTGCTGCAGCAATCTGCGTAATGCATGCAGCAAAATCGACTTCAGGACATTGACAGCTTATGGTATTACATAAATGTTTAAAAAACTGAAAGATAAACTAGCAATGGCAACTGAATTAACGAATCAGCCAGAGAAATGCTGGCTGAGATGTCGATTAAAGACTTTTTCGGGATATGAGCTTTCATATATCACACTTTGAGCAGCTTTTTGACAATCTTGCTCCCCACATGGGCTTCGCTGTCATAGTAAACAGTTCCTCTGCACATGCATGAGTATATGGACAATAACAGCGATGGACGCCTCCAGAGCAGCATGACTCACAGTTTGTGTTCAATAGAGCAAAGATGTTTCAGTAAGAAGCTGCAGTGTAAAACTCTCTGTCTGATTATTGCTTTAGATCAGAAAACCAGTTTACAGCTAAAACGAGCCACAGCTGAAGGTTTTCAGAGGATAAACCAAAGGTTCTCTACTTCATTTGAGAGACATGGTCTGGATTAAAATAGCACTCAGCTTAGACGAGGCGTTTCACTAAAATCATCAATGAAAAAAACCTTCCTTGCAGCTGCATCCAACAGCATTCGACTCTACAGAAATGTTGACACAAATCAGAGAAAGAGGCAATCTGAAGCTCTCCAAGGAAAAAAAGTCTGAACGAACAGCAACATTGAAGTATTAGATGTCCAGCAAAGTGTAGGGGGGAAATTCAAACACTCAGAAGTTGGGAATAAATTATATGAGACAAACACACCGGGTGTGTGGAGCAGGAACTCTTCTGGACCGTACCTGATTAGCGGCTGATGTAAGGCAACCAGTGAAGCGTGTATGGAGACAGAGATGACGGACAGGTGGAAGTAGTCGAACATAACCGGGACATGGTGGTGGAGGCCTCTCCGCGGATGGAAGTGGAGGCTGAGGGTTCGACTGCTGATCAACGGGACGGTTACGATGTCTGCCAACCTTGAAAAAAAGAAGAGAGGGAGAAATCTGTTGCCTCAAATCAAACATACCAGGACTCAAGACATGTCCAAGACTGAAGACATGACCAAGAACTTTGGCTTGTACCTGTGATTTTCTCAGATATCCAGATACTTCCACGGCAGGAAAACAGTAAAAATGAGGTCGCTTTGACTTTTAGAGTTTTTTGAGGTGGAGCGCAGGGTGAAACTGAATGCCTAATAAGCAAACTAGAAGCACTTTAAAGAGTCTGCTTAAACTATACAAGAGTTAATACGGTTAGCAGTGCAGATGCAAAACTACTGAGAGAGCAGTTTAATTACAAGCAAGCAAGTTAAGCGATTTTATTGCACACAATAAAAAAGTGACCCTGGAGAGGCTTTACCTTAACGGCAAAAAGAGCAGCTCTATCTTAAAGGAGCAAATGATGAAATATCATTAACGAATGCTTTTGATTTTTTTGCCAGAGTCTTTAAAGGAAAATGTTTGAGCATGCAGGCGTAAAGCTTCCTTGTAACGCAACAGCCTCCTTTTAAAGGGCATCCAGGGTGGAGGAAAGTGTTTCAGATTATCAGAAGCAACATCTAACCCGAGCTTTGCAGAGGGAGGGAGGTTCAGGATCCAGTTTGCTGCAGTGTTAAGAAATACTATAATCACCCAGGTATGACAAAAACTTAAAGGTGTCAGCACAGGAACGCAACACCGACCCCATCGCGGGTCCGTACAGCAGCAGCAGCAGCCACCCGTCGCCGTGTTTTACCCGAGCAAACAGACGCGTGACTGCGCCCGCACTGCGAGCACAACAGTGGCGATCAGGTGCTTGAAGCAGTGGCTGCGAGCCAGGAGACATAATGGCCCCTTATTCATGCCTGGTTTGCGTTCTCGCTGCCGCGTAAAAGCTGCACAAGGGGAAAGTCTTGATGTTCTCACACACACACACACACACACACACACACACACACACACACACTCTCTCTCTCTCTCTCAGAGACCTACTGTTGCTCATTGTCGGTGAAGTGAAGGTCCAGCTTCAGCTGAAAGTCGACCTCGCTCAAGGCTTCTTCCACCTGCAAACAGAGACGCTGGTTAGTCCTGCTAAGTGTACTGTATGGAAATAAAGTGACATTTTAAAGAAAGTTCAGATGTAATTATGCTTTTATAATGTCAACCTTTAAAAAAAAAAGAGTGATGAAACATTTTATTAAAACAGTTTTCGTAGATGTGATGAAGATTAATTAAAATTCCTGACACGCGCCTCAAAAAGAGGGATGCAGTGAAACCACTTTTTTAAAGGACGTGTACAAGTATGAGTACTTAACCTTTAACTACCCGCCGATACCGAGGACTGATACAAGTACTCATTAAATGCCATTAAGCCTCATTTGTACTCCAAGCGCAAGCGAAAAGTGAGGGCTATGCTTTGCCGTGAGCGACCTCCGCCCAGCCTCTGCATCGACGCCACGAGCACCTCCAGCAGCCTAACAGTCTACAGTATGCACCAGCCAGTCCATCTACACACCGCTGTAGACTGAAGATTGTGACCATTTAACCAATAAACTCTTAAGGTTCTGTAATCGTGCCTTGAAAAGGAAAAAAAGAAAACTTTTTAACTTCCAGCTCAGATGTGTGTTGTACCCCATGTATACTGATGACACCCTACTGAGCCAACAAGGACGAACAGATGAGGCTTACAGCTGTAAATCAATGAGACAGATGACAGCAATAATGCAATTTATTTGCAGCTTGATGATGGAAAAACTGTAACCGAATTACAGTTCTGCTTCGGCCCAAAACCTACACACTGTTTAAATGTTATTACTCAAGGGCGACATGTTCAAAAAGCTAGCGCTCACTTGTGACAACCACCAATTCAGCTTCCGTGTTATCTTCACCCCCCTCTCTGTAGCAAAGGCTCTGATCTTCATTTATTCACTGTCAATCATATGCGTGTGAGTGTGTGTGTGTGTGTGTGTGTGTGTGTGTGTGTGTGTGTGTGTGTGTGTGTGTGTGTCAAAGGTGAAATCCCGAGTCATTGAGAAGTAACGCCTGTCACGATTGACCATTAAGACCATGATGGATTCACTGCAGCATGGCGGCTAATGATGTTAATGTGACCGACCTCATTTGCAATGCTGATTTAGCCACATCGGTGTTCTTTTAATGAAGTACCCATGTTCCCCTGTGATACTCCGATCCCGACAAAACCGGATCGCTCTCATGTTCAAAGCACCATGGTATACGGCGGCTTGAATTTGAAGAACAAAGTGAGGAAAACAAAAGCCGGCCGCCAGCTACAAAGACGCTGCCGAGAGCGGGCAGAACAGTCTTTTGAACGTCAAGACTTTTTTTTGTTTCCAGTGGTTTTCTTTCTTCCCCCCCCCCTCCCTGTAACTGTGGCAAATATACACATCTTTGCAAGTTTTCTTTAATATTGATGTTCAGATTGATTAGGCACACATAAGGGCGTACACAGGGGGAAATGCGGGGCTATTTTCGTCCGTGCTATCTGTAGCCGTGAGCAGGAGATAACCTCCGGAAGGTTAATGAGCGGAGAGCCTTCGGGAGGGCTGAAATTTGATCTGCCTCTCAGCTATTCTGTCTCCACACCTCTCTCTCTCTCTCTCTAACATCTACATTTAATGAAATCTTCTAAAATTAGAGAGCCATGTGAGACTGAACTTCTGTCACAGTCTCAGGGATCCTCCTTCAAGCTGCAACCCTGTTTATGTGGAAGAGCGGCTGAACAAGGAGCGATCGCCATCAAACGGACCATTAGCCTGGAGCTGGGGCCATCCCAGCTCCCACGTATTCCCAGTATTGTTTCTGTCATCGTTGATCAGTCCGGGCTCTAGTGACTCCTGAGAGGCGGAGTGGATTTTCAGGGTCGTGCTCATGGCGGAACCGTAAAGGACAGTACATCAATAACTGTCTGGCAGGTTTACATGCCTGATCATCTGAGCTAACACGGACAGTCGATTTGCATGCACCTGTCATTTGAAGGGCATTAATTCCAAGAGACAGGTTGTTGAACTCAGTAATTCTCATAACGCTTCCGTGACTATAAAGGTTTGGACAGCTTCATTTCCAAAGAGGGAGAGTCAATTTTCCATTGCGTAGCCTTTACGGGGGGTTAAACGGCCGAACTTAAATCAGTTATTGTAACAAATTTTGAAGACGAACCTCTCCGAGGACATTTGAGGTAAGAAGGGAAACTTTTTTATTTTATGGAATGTGATTGATGAAATCTGACATTGACATCCAGAAATGGAGACTAATCAGATGTTCTGGGTCTTTCCAGTCTGGTATTGTGCAGTGCTGATGAGGCTGTGTGAATCGTAGCCTCGGTTTCTTGTTCTCAGCCGACAGCAGCGACATCCAGTGGTCTTCATCTCCTGTAGAAGCTTCAACAGCTCAGAGATGCTCTTTTGCATACAAATGTTGTGACGATTCCATTATTTCCCTTCTCTGACCTCTAAAGTCAACAAGACATTTTCATCCGGAGAACTGCTGCTGGATAATTTGTCTTTTTTGAGCCATTCTCTGTACCTCAGAGACCTCAGCAGGTCAAGTCTATGTGCTGAAATACACTGAATAGCTCACTTGTTTCAACAAATGAAATCAAACATATTAGGATCACCTTCATTTTAATGTGTAAATCTGCACCTTTATGGCCAAAACATCCTGACTTTTTGAGGCTTGGACTCCAGCAGACTGAAGGCGTTTTGCTGTATTTATAGCCTGAACGTTAGCAGAAGATCCTTCACGACCAGGAAGCTGCAGGCAGACGCGTCTCTTTAATGATATGGAGGAGTGATAATCCTGCTTTGTTTATATAAAGCACAACAACATCAGTTCCCAAGAGAGGTTTAGATAATCTCTTTTCTGTCAAAGGTGCTGCGTCAAACCACAGTCCATTCCTCACACCACGAACGCAAACTTGATTGACCAATTTCCTACTACAGATTAGGAAATTTCAGCGTTAAAAACGACACATACATCAATCCAAGCGTTCAGGTGTTGCTAAGATACTTGATTAGTGTCTTGGCAAAGCGTCTCCACGCAGCCACACCGTCGGCTGTGCAGCGTTATCTTTAAGCAGTGAGTGTGAAACACGGCCAGCTACAAATTTAGATGAATGCACTGAGCGAGAGCCCTCCGCCCACCAGAGACTTTCGGGATAATTTTTCAGCCGAATGATATTACATCTTCTCTTTCTGCTCTGATTAACTGGATTAAATCTATCTGTTATGAAAAGGGGAGCATTGTTTGTGTCGGATGGAGAAAAAAAAGGAAAAACGAGTGCGTGCGAGGGAATAAAGAATGATGAAACGCATTCATTAATGGCCTTTTAATATGCTGTAAAGCCACAAGCTGCAGCTGCGGAATGAAACTAGACTACATTTGTTGTTTGCTTGATTTAGCGGTCATGGATTTTAAAACACGCAACCACAAAGGCAATGCAGTTTTTGTTCTGTTTTTTTTTTTTTTTCACTCTCGGAAAGCAAATCTGGATGTGTGTGTTATTCTAAAATAACACACATGAGAACCGTGGAAAATAATGTCAAAACATACTCAGCTAAGGAGTGGTTATGGGTGAGTGGATGAGCCAAATACACAGAGTTTAAATCACATTGCACCGACCAGACCACCAAACTTTTGGTCTTGTCTGATATTTTTCTTAATCTTTATTCACATTGTGATCCACAGGCAATAAATGGTGCTTTCAATAACACAACAAATACATTTTGAATACATATTTATAATTATTTAATTGTTTATTCATTACACTACCAGCAAATTTCGATCTAAGGCCTAATTTAATGAGAAGTTTTCAAGTGAAAACAAAAAACTTGCATTACATTTAGGGACTCAGCTCACGGTTTTATTTCAACTGATCCGATTCAAGAGGAAACGCAACTTTTTGAAAACGCTCCAATTGCGATAACACTGCTACTGCGCGTGTGTGCCACAGCCGGGGCAAATTAGCTCTTCTGGGGGAATTTCCAGGAAATGAGGGCAGAGAATCATCCCCTGTGTGTCGGTGCGTGCTGTGAAAATGTCACTGTGATGACTCACCCTTTCTCCGTCCAGCAGCAGGTGGACTTTGAAGATCATGCAGTCGTTCACCGCGATCTCCTCATTCCTGTAGAGGATCTGGAATATGCGGCTGAACACGGCGCCGTCGTAAACCCCCGCCGAGCTGAAGCTGCTCTCTCCTGGAGGGGGGGGGGGACAGGGACACAACGACAAGAGTGAACTGCGGCGCAACATTCAAACGCCGCGGGGACACTGTCCCTCTGCTGACATGAGGCAGAGAGGAAGCCGCCTCTTTCACCATCACCAGGACGAACCTGACATTTAGACAGCAGGAGCAGCTGCATGGGCCTGATGAGAATGCGCGACCTGACATTTGCAAATGTTTGCTGGGATTTTTCGAGGGATTCCAGAGAGTATTCATATCTGGAAACACGCACGGAGCCTTGTGAGTGTGTTGGCAGATGTGAAAGTGTGCAGAAGTGTTTCAGTAGCAGCTCCTTTGGGAAACAATACCTCACAGAGTAAAGCAGCTATTTTGGGCTGTAACTGAATACTATGATTAAATTATACACATCCCTGTATTAGACTTAATAGACAAACTGCCTAATTTGGCCTTTTTTACACTTTTTGACACTTCAGTTTATATGATTCTTTCATTTTGCTTATTTTACACACACATACACACAGAAATTGTGTTTTTTTTCTTATTATTGTCTGTTATGGGTACTAAACACATTTCACAGCATATTAGTGTGTATAATTGCGTTTCTGACAAATCAAGGTCGTGACTTAAAAAAATAACATTGTGGTGTGAATGTTACTGAAATCTCAGTGAGGTAGCTCCTCGCTCGTTTTATTTATGCAGTAACAGAGCTTCTGTTTCGATGTCAAAATTTTATTGTGTCCTGCAGAGTAGTGTCAGAAAAAATACATTTTGTTCAAAAAACTGTTTACACAATATTTTTAGTGGAAATGGAAAATTTTAGTTGCGTGTTTTTGGGCGTCCGGTGACGTAACAACTGTGGTCGGAGCCACTGAAAACTTTTTGAAAATTGCTAAAAACTTTAAGCAAAGTCTTAATTTAATAATGCGAGAGAAAATTTGTGCTGTGAGACACTGGATTTTCAAACTGATTTCTAAATACGCTGTGTAGTCTGATGGTTATAGGTGCTGTAGGCAGGATTCCGCATCTCCGCCATCTTGCTTAGGTTTACCTAAGCAAGATGGAGATTTGACCCATCTAAGAAGGCGATTTGAAACCCAGCACAGCCAATCCTGTCCTGTTTTCTCTGACATCACGCCCTCACGCAAGTTAAGCCCCTCCCACAAGAACATGCGACGAACGCCCCTCGACCAATCACGGTCAGAGCCTCAGGGGCTCTTCTGATTGGTCAAAGATACCTGGAGCTGTCGAGATTCCTTTTCAGCTCAGAACAGAGACACATGGAAACGCTGCGCCCTCGCGATAGTGCAATTATGCTGCACTCCTAAAGGATTATCAATGGATACTCTAACATTTAATCCAAAGAAGACACAGAAAAATTAGCATTGACTAGCAAAATCCTGCCTACAGCACCTTTAATTTGTCGCCGGCTGATAGCGCGGCTTGGCTTGACTTCCTGTCTCACTGGGAGGAAACACAACGCTGCAACGTTGAGGAGCTCGTCTTCTCCCTCAGGTGCCTCCCTGACCTCTCCCATACACCGGCAAGTCCTTCAAATCAATGAACCGCAGCTGCTGCAGTTACTGCTTTTACACACTCGTGCATACACTCCCTTTCAGCGCCCGTTTGTTGAGCAGAATTGATTAAATGTTACATCTTGTACCGCGGGAGCAAAAAGTGATTAGGCCCTGATAAGAACGCCGCGTTGCCGACATATTAGCCCTGACACTGATAGCAGCGCTGTTTGCATACACACACACAAAACTGCACCAGTGCAAGAACATAATACACATAACCACACTGATCCCCCCTGAGTGCTGCAAACACACAAAGGTGTGTTTTGTTGGAGGGGGATTTAATTAGTACAAACAAACAAAAAGTGTTTCATCTCATTAAAGCGACACTAAGGAACTTTTCAACCTTAATAAAACTTTTTAATATCTTTTGTGATGATACATCGACTTACAACTAGTTGAATGACCCCTCTGTCACGGCCTGAGGGCGTCAGTATTGCTTTCACTTGGACTGAGCAGCTGTGAGGAGGGTGGTAGGAACCCTGCACGCTAAAAAACTCCAAATGTGCGGACTGCTTTACGGCATGCGTCACATCATGATATAACATCGTTTAGCCACCATTAGATTCATGACCTCGTCGCTGTCCGTCCTTCACACAGCCACTGGAAACAAATGAAGGCGAGTTCAGTCCGACAGCACGCCACCGGGAACAGCAATTTATGACGCCACGCGCTAGTCCTCATGGGAACTGTAGTATTCGGTCAGGCAAAACACTACCGCTTTTGTCCACTGGCGCCGCCAAAATCAACGAAAACTGAAAGTTCCTTAGTGTCGCTTTAAGAATGAATCGGTGTCACTTTCATGTCTGGTGAAACCTGCAGGGAAAGTTTAAAAAAAAAAAAAAAAAAAAAAGCAGTTTGGAAATTAAATATTCATTCTTGAAAAGTTGCAAAATGAGAATGACAGAACTGCTCTGCAGGTTTCTTGAATGAAGCAGGTATAGAAGATAGATGAGTGACTTTATATTCTTAGAGAGGTTCTGGAAAGTGTCTGATTGTCTGATTATCTGCCCGTCACAAAAAAACTGAGCATATCTGAAAACTTCCTTGTTTCCTCCAAACCAACTGTGAAGTGATGATGACCATTATCACATAACATTAGAATTCAACCTGTCTATGTAGGATCTTTTGGAAACAAACTTCGTCTACATTGGAAAATGCAACTTTTCTGACACACTGCTGCTGTGCATGTGCAAAACGCATGTTTGTTTGTTTTCCTCCAGAGTGTCATGACTCCCAGTCTATTTTCTCTGGGGACTCAGTAATCTAACTTTGTCCATCCTAATGTAAACCCTCTGAGGGGACACCCAAAAATCAAAGTGGTGGTGTCCCCTCGCGAGAGATGTCTCTTTACATGCTGTGAGGACTAAATGGAGAACATGTTGAAAACAAAGAGTTGGAGCTCATTGCTGAAAATGGAAGGTCAAAAATAGCAGTGGCGACATGGAACAAGCTGCTCAGTAATTATCAGAAGAGTTTGATAGCTGCATGATGTGAAGATGAAGCTTCATGAACCGCTGTCCTGGGTGATGTGTGAATACTTCTGGACATGCTACTTTTTGTTCAAATGTAAATAAAAACTGAGAAAGATTGTTTCCACAGTGGTGCTTCTTGTACGTCATCTTATTAACTTTTGGAAAATGTGTATATCATTCCTGGTGAAAATAAATAAATAAATAAATAAATAAATAAATAAATAAATAAATAAAAAATCTGGTTGTATAAAAGTAGCTTTGAACCTAAATTTGCCTGAAATATGAATCATTTCAGGCTAAAACAGCCTGTATCCAAAGGACCTCATGACAGTGACTCAAAACAATGTAGTTCACGTGCCAGTCCTTAAGGTGGCGCTGCAATTCTGTAACTCTACCAGAAATACCAGAGAAGAAGATATGGAGCACAGAGCTCCACACTCTGCTGCTCTCTGTAAACAAACACAAAGCAAGAAGCTGCCGGATTATTAAACCAAAAAAAAAAAAATTAAATAAAAAACATGAGGAGCTTCTGCAGGGAGAAGGACTTGAGAAATGTACTTTGACTGTATTTAGGCCATTTTGCTGTCTGCGCTGACTGGAATTTGCCAGAAACACTAGTCCCTTGTGCACGTTTGGCAAAGGTGTCCGCTCTTTAAGGTGTGTTTCCAATAGAAAGCATGTCCCTGCACACAAATTTGTCCTCACGACAAATTTGTTTGCTCTTCGCGGGCCCCCTCATCAGAGGTTTCATTGTACTCATCATATCGTTTTTCAAGATGTTGCCTTGTAAACAGAAAACTTTTGTGAAACACAAAGGGAAAAAAGGTGCGTTTTCACTTGAAATGTATAAACAAGGCCTTGATATTGCTGTTAGCTTCAGCTGCCATGAGCCAGCTGCCCGACTGACTGTATCTATGCCCACCACTGTGTGTCTGGCTTGAGCAGACTGAGTAAACGGGGTTTTCCGACCTTGTTTTCACTTCGCAATGCAGAAACTCACTGGAATACGACAGGAATCGGAGGCGAGAGGATTAATAATCCTCTGCTGCATTGAAACTGGTGCCATATTTTTTAAAACAATGGTGGCTGTGAAACGCCGTCGACTTCCCGTGTCTCGCCATGCAGCGGCGTGTGAGGCGGCTGCAGCGGGGAGTGTCCATCCGAGCCAGGACCCGGTCCGTCCGTATTGTAATTGGAAGGCTGCAGCCTCCACCCCCCTCCTCCCCCGCCCCCCTCGTCTTTTCTATCCATCCCCGCCTTCCTGCAGCTCCCTTCCACAAGGTCATGCGTTAAGCCTGCACACCTCGCGGCCAGAATCCCCAACATAACCGCGGCAGCCGGCGCTCCGTCCAGCCAGAAGAAATACATTTATCATGTGCAGACGCAGGAAATAATCCTTTACCGTGTTCTTTTGAAAGAGTACGCTTGACATTTCAATTATTTGTGCCCTTCGGCGGGGGGGGGGGGTAAATAAATAAAAAACAGCGAGTGAAGGATCGTGTCACACACTCAACTGAAGCATTTAATGACTGTGATTCACGCACAATAACAGTTGGATTTTCCAGCCACAGCGTCGAGAGCTGGATCTGTGTTTACGGCGCGCCCGGGCCCAGACACTCTTTCATATTAGTATCATGACGACGAGGATGGAGGTTGTTTTTTTTTTTTTTTTTTTGTGCGCTCTTACTGACAGGCGGCGGCCGGAGCACAAACACACAGCAGATGTGGAGCACTAGAGGCTTTAAGCAGATTAGAGCAGCGCAGAGCCGCCGTGGCTCCAGCTCGGAGGGTATTTCTGCGGGTTTTTTAATGTGCGGGGATGCGATAACGGCCAGACACCTGCCGGGAACGCAGCGTAGCAGAGCCGTGCGAACCGAAGGCGTTTGATGCGTCTCCGCTGGCCACGTTCAATGGAAACGTGTTGAAATCACGGTCACATCAAGCAGCAACAAGGGTGTGAAGAAATCATTACACCCTGCAAATAATTTAACAGCGATGTTAGCTCAATGTCACACAGATGGAATCGGCTCTGCCTGAATGGGCTCATGGTTTTCGGAAGACTGGCAGAAGACCTCGGTCAGTCACTACTGATAACAAAACCTGTCAAATAATTGGTTCTTTCAAAATAAAAGAGGGATGTTTGTTCTCTCAAGGGGGTTACACACTGATAGTCTCCTCTGGGAGATCTGGAATCATATCAGAATTCAAAAATCTGTCATCTTGTGTGCTGCAGTGAGACGTGACTCTAAAGGTCGGCTGTAGTTTCTGAACGCTGTCAGAATTTTCACTCGTTGCACAAAAACAAAGAAAAGCATAAAATTGCATTAAAATCACAAAACAAGGCATCGAGATGGCAAAAATGCATTTCGAGACTTTTTTTTTAAGGCAAAAAAGTATAACCTAATAAAAATGAATTTAGAATAGTGTTTTTTTTTTCTGTACACTTTTTCCCATGTTGATATTTGGCCTCAGAAATAACAGCGAATCCCGACAGCGATTAAATGTTTTGGATGAATCCTCTATTGCCTCTTCAAAAAACTATCAGCAAGAGGTTTTTTCTTTGCGGTGACTGGCTGAAACCAAACATGGTTAGGCGGGCGCACTGTGTCCTTCCGTCCAATGATCGCAAAGAGTTTTACAGCAAGTCCCTCCTTCCCCGAACGGATTTGCCGAGTGAAATCTCAGATTGACATGTGAAGCAATTCGTTGCTGCACATGTCAATGTGGCTTTTTCCAGGTAAACGTCACTCACAGTCCAAATCTTAGATCCAACACATCCAACATACAAATAATACATTTCAGCATGAGCGTACAGTGCTGAGCACAGTCCAGACCATGTGTGAACATCTTTGTGGGTTTTTACTCCCGCAGTCCAAACACATGAACTTCAGGCTGAATCTGAACTCACACTGTCAGGAGGCGGAAGGGACAATACTTTTTGAAATGTGAAAGTGAGGTTTATTTTTGGGTTAAAAAGAAATAGAATAATTAATTGAATGTTTTGAATTTTGTTTGTGGTGTTTAACAGTTGGTGAGTCAGCCTGTGATCCTCCCAAGGTGGAACTTTTGGAAAATGCAGTGTAAACAGGCCAAAATGAGACATTCTAGAAAACTCTTGAGGGCAGCGCCTCCTTGTTGATGAACAAAAAAAAAAACAATGCTGCTGCGCAAACACACCAAGGCCTTAATGAATAGGAGACAGTTTTATGGTTGACAGTCACCGTAGTAACCATTCAGCCTGGTCGACTGTCCAAAAATTGACGGATGGATCACAGAAGTGTGTATTTCCAACATTCACCTCAAGACTAGACTGAAAACATTTCCACCCAGCGGTTCTCTGAAAAAGACCCAATGACTCCTAAACTGTGTGAACTGAATGTAACACCCTGCGCACGACGAGGTTAAACTCATACACAGCTGCAAAACTCCACCCTGAACTATGATCTACCTCCTTTTCCTCAGCTGACATTGTGTGAAACTGCACCTCCAGGATTTAGCGAGCTAAAAATAGCGCGGTGGAGCACCGTTCCTCCCCGGTTCTTTCGCAGTCCGCCTGTGTGTCGGCGATACTCGGGATTTCAGCTGCAAGCTGTTTCCCCTGCTGTACTGCGGTCACGGCGTCTCGGGCAGAAACAATGACACGTCACCTTCGCCATCGCACGCACGCTCACGTGCACACCGGCCGTGCCCCTCTAGCGTTATAGCGCCGTCCGGGCCTCACGGCCGCAAAAACAACCTGTGACTGAGATGTAATCAGATAGAGCACTCCAAGACGTCCTCACAGGAACAGTGGGCCGCTCTGTCAGGGACCGGTCCTCGCAAGTACAGCGAGCACGAGCCCGCGCACGCAGGGCGCCTCGGTCTTCACAGGGGCTAAAAATAGCCGCTATTACTGCGAATCAGTATTGCCGGCGAAACGGCTTTCTGCATCGCCAGAGATCCAGACTTTGACGCTCGGTTAGATTCAGACACGCTCGATCATAACCCCTGAATGTGGGAGAGGACGGAACGTGTGCAGGAATCTCTCTTCACCGACAAAGTCCAGCTTCTAACATGTTGCTGGTTATAATATCGATAATCCCAGTCATTTGATCAAAACGGAGAAAATCGAGATTATCAGCCGTAACAAATGTGGATTCATTTCACTACAGTTTTCATTTGTTTAATTGTATTTGGGACGTGTGATTAATGAGTCCGACTTTTATTTTCCTCTTTTTAATGAAATCGTCTCATTTCCAACGCGACTTTGGAGGATATTAAAGGTATTCTGCAGGGTGACTCAGTCGGTTTCCAAACACAAAGGAGGCAGCCAAAGGCCCTAAATCACAGAGACAAGGCAGAGCTGTAAAATTCCCAGACACCACTCTCACGCCCTAATACTAATAGCGAGCTCGCACGGCGGCGGTATCACCCAATACGCACCAGTGTTTCCCATTAATAACAGCATGGCAGCGTGCGATCGCCTGATTCCTACCCCCAGAGATCTTTACTAGACCATAAATATCTAAACTCTTGGTAACAGAACTGCCTGGTGTTTAGCATTTTCCTCCTTTTGAGCCGACCTGCACTGATTTTCCTTCTGATGTAACCAAAAATGTGCGGTGGCTAGATATATCACAATAAATCTCAGGTGAAATTGCATCGTTTTTTTTTTATATTTTGCTTCAGTAAAGTGTTATGAAACGTTATGAAACCTAGAAAACATCAGGAAACACCAGAAACAAGGATAATTTTAATTATTTATAGAGCATTGTTTTCTACAAAAACAACCAACAGTGGCAACTCGTGGCCTGGCAGGCTAAGTGCATTGTTTTCAGCATTTCTGACGTTTCCATGGAAACAGACGTTTTTATAATGTTTGTGTCAACCCCAGACTTTTATATTGATATGTTGCTCATTGAATTATGAGCCAAACTTGATGAATGTGGGAACAGGAGTCCATCAACAATGTAACACAGCTTTTTGTTTTTCATCAAGATCTATGATATTGATCAGAGGAGATAAATCATTTCCTCCCCAGCAGTCCAGATTTCCCATCGTGCCCCTCCAGAGAAATAAACACCTGACAGATTCTGAGAAGGCCGCTCCACCATAATCTCAGTAAATACTACTGCATGGTAACTTCTGCATTCTCTCACATTCCCACGTTCGCTGCAGTGTAAAATTATGCTTGTTTGTTCCGGGAAAAAGGTGCAAAAAATACGAGCCTCCGCTCCTTCCCTCCCCTCGCCGCTCCAACGCACATCGCCGGAGAGAGAGATCGATGTTTTCACCCAGACTTCAAAGGCAAGCGCGTCCAAAACAATGAGTGTAATTCAGCCACGAAATGTGCGGCCGTGAAACCGTGGAGATTTTTCTCAGCCTCAGTCCCGTTCGGCAAGATGAAAAAAAAAAATAAATAAATAAAAAGATCTGAAGCAGACAGGCTCCAGCTGATATCAACATCTGATCAGATGAAGAAATGGAGTAATATCAATAAATAGGGTTCATCTAACCTGAACTGGTACTTTTGATTGAAGCTGAGTGAATCTTCCTCTCTGTAATATTTGTGTATTTTTGGTTTTCACCTGTTGAGATTTAATGATGTCAGGTCGTGTCTTACGATTCCCGTAGCTCAAGTGCGTCTTGTTGCTCAAAGCGGTTGATCTGTATTACGAGAGTCAGGGATTTCTGTGTTCAAGCTTCAAAGACACGCATGAAAAGTCGGAAATGTGCCTCCGAAGTGATGCGGGATATTTACAAGAAGATGAAGAACGACCAGCGAAAAGCAGCAGAACAGACGCAGATTTACAAAGAGGTGAAAGACAGCAAAAAAAAGTCTTCAGATCCACAAAGAGACACAAAATTCCACCAAAAGGAGCAATGTGGATGCGAGGCATGTACCAATGGCTTTAAAACTAACGGCAAGCTGAACTGAAAACTCAAAATCTACACTTACAAAGTAGCAAACAAGGGTACACTATGAAGGAGTGTAAGTAAAACCTGCATTTTTACATCAAGCTGCTACACTGAAGTACTAGACAACAACAAAACAAACATGAAACCACTACAGTGGAAGTCCAAACAGCAACAAAGGCACAATATTAGTGTAATGAGATACAGCCCATCTGAAAGTGCAGAAAGCTTTTATATGAGAAGCAATGCATCTTCATAGAGTACGTTTGCATGCAGGCAGTAACCCTTTCTTAACTGGAATATTCGCAAAAACCCGGTTGCGCACAGCCATGTAAGTACGTGCAAAAACCCGAATATGCTCATATTCCGGTTTAAAAAAAACAAATATTACCGCTGGGTTACTCCTTTTCTAACCCGAATTTCTGGTCATATAAACGCGCATCGGAATTTTCCGGTCGAAAGGGACGTGAAATACTGTTCTGCACATGTTCTATCCGTAAGGAATCTTGGTCTTTTGAGTGCAGGAACTACTTGTGATACAGTTTAACTGCTAATAAGTAAATAAAATGTGCGGAAACAATTGTTCATTTTTTCTCTTTTACTGAAAAGAAGGTGCATCGCATCATTGAACATGTTACCACGTCTTGCCGGCTCACACTCTCTTTCTAACAACATGCAGAGAGAGCCTTCTTCTTGTGTGGTGTCTGTGTAAAATAAGGTTGAACATGCAAACAGCACACCTAGTGGCATGAAGTGCAAATGCAGTCTGTGCACTGTGGTTTTAATGGGGATATTCCTGATCATGTAAACAGGAGTAACCCCTCATGCACACTGGATGTGGTCCGGTTGCATTCCGGCTGCGGTCCGTCTCCGGTCCGGAATCATCGCAGCACGATGATTCACACTGCCTGCGGTGTCTCTGCAGTGCACTGGAGGAGGTTGCCAGATCTGTCGCTGTCCCCCGAAAACAATATGAAACCCGTTTAACTCAATAGAAAGCAGCCCAAACCGCCGTCTCAGTTGAAAATGCACATTAAAACCTTATTTGTATAATAAGGAACACGTCATAAACACATAGTCATTTCATCAACCCGTCCGACGTGTTCGAAACAGAAGACTGATTTGGATGAAACCCGCCCAATCTGGCAACACAGAGCTGCTCCGGTAACAGAGCTGTTTTGTGCCGTTTTGGAGTCCTTTGACTTTCCTGCAGTGACGAAGTACAAAACCGTTCATTCTTCTAATGTGTATAATGACTGCATCACGTTGTTTGTTCTGTGTTCTACCAGAAAAAGTAAAAAAATATAATATTAAGGCAAAAACACGACACAGATTTTATTTTGAAGTCACTTATTTTGGAACACGTGTCGCGTTTCCTTCCGGCACCCGACTTGCTTCTGTCTCGATTGACACGGTAGGGCTCCGGCAAGCGGAAAAATAGGGTCCTTGCGGAAAAAGACCGGAGCTCCGCAAGGGCTCGGCAGCCGGACCGTCCGTTTAAGCATATCAATGGGTTATTCAAAATGTTTCAGAAACCGGAATATTGACCTTAACCTGAATATTGACTGCATGTAAACGTAGTCATAGAGACAGAAACCACTACAATGAGACCTCAAATCACTACAATGAGAAATTAAACAAGAATAAAGACACTTCAAACCACTGCAGTGAGATTCAACAGCCTTACAAAGAGACTTCAGACCACTACAGTGAGACACAACACATCTACAAAGAGAATTTAAACCACTGCAGTGACAGTAACAAGGAAAAAAAACAGAAAACTACTACAAAGCAGGCTCAAAATAGCAATGAAGAGATGCAAAACCACAACAATGAGGCAACAAACAGCAAGAACAAAAGGCTCACATAAACAATTCAATGACATAAAGTTACTGCAGTGGAGCGCCAAAGGGCTACAATCCAGATCAACACCATCAGTCACAAAATGGCCCTGAAGGAAATAGTTACTATTACCTGAATGCCTACAGATGTCAAACCATTACAGTAAGGTACAAACGACAAAAACACTTCTTGGGAAAAAAAAAAAAAAAACACTTCAATGAGGAAAAAAAACAAGAAAATCGCTTACAAGTTGTAACTTGACATAAAGCTACAATAAGACATAAACTGTCTACTAATGAGATGTAAACTAACCAGTGACATTTTAAAGCCACAGCTGGAACCCCAAAGGAAACACAAAATCCAGATAATTTCAATAGTTTTGGTTTGGAAAAGTAGAAATAAAGTGATTGCAAAATAAACCGATCTTCAAGGGGTCAGAATTGAACACAGAGGCGACACTGGTTGCAGGAGTTATTTTTCTTGTCTTCCCCTGAGGCTAATTGATACACAGTGCGTCTGTGGTGCATAAAAACAGTTGACTGAAGCAAGAGATTAGACAACGTGCTCGTCCAGAAAACTGCGAACAAAAATAAGAGATTGCCGAGCTTCCATGGAGCGAATTAGAGAGTCATCGACTGTCCAGACAGATCGGTAAAGTCTAAAAATAGTGTGCCGGGTGGGGGGGTGGGGTGGGTTACCCTTCGATTGACCTTACCTGTATTTTCCTGTGTTGTCGCTATCAGCCTGTGGGGCACTCGAGGTGAGACCTTCAGCCCAGCTCGGATCTGATAGAACCTGTGGGTGGATAGAAACACGGCGCTCAACACATGTAAATACGGGAGCCTGGGGTGTCGGCGGAAGATGAAAAGGCTGAAATGTTACGTGCTGGTGCTCGCCAGCCTTCAAGGAAACAGACGTAAAACAAAACTGTGGGCGAAGATTTGAATTTTAAAATGACTAACATGGTGGAATATTTTTGTTCTGTTTGAAAGTGTTTACTAAGTGGAAATGAATCACTGGACGGTGCTATCACGATTAAAAGTTAGTCTGTAGCAAACTACCAACTAGAAAATTTAAAGAGTCCAATCAAAACAGGAATTCGAACTCCTGTTTTCCTGAAATTCACTTGTTAAGGCTGTAATATTTTTCTATGTTTCAAGTAGAACACATGACTTCTTTGCAGAAACAGACATGACTTATTAAAATGAGTGTGTAATTAGTAGAAGAGAACAAGTTTTTTTTAAACTTCGACGAGAGAAAAAACAACGGTTGATACTCCTAAAACAAGTATAAAAGTAGTTCTCACACATAAGAAACCTTGTATTCAATTCTTTCTAAGTATAATAATAATGATGGTGATGATAATTATGCCGATATTATTTTCTTGTGACTTCTCAAACTTCTAGATATTTGCAAAAAAAAAAAAAAAAGCCAAAAACAAATACACAGTTAAACAAAATCTAAAGTATGCAAAGGTGTATGCATTGTGGTGGATTTCAAAAACATGCTTGTGTATGACTGACTTAATATCAAGCGCTAACTAGCTTGAACCCATGTGTCTAGCGAGCTAGCTAGCTACTGAATGGAATTAAACCTTCGGCTCAGCTAATCATTTAGCATCATGAGCTTCACAGAAGATTTCAAATAATGTAGAGGTTAAATTAAAGTTCATTTATGGTTCCATATTTTTATCTAGCATTTAAAACGTTTTTTGAAAATAACCCTTCAGGTATGTCCAAAATATATTATTCTTATTCCTCTTATGGTTTATATTACAATAACCAAAAAGTAAAAGTCAGTTGAAGCTTGTAATTCACTGTTTAACATAGTTTAATTGAGTTTCTCAAAGTGCCTGCTAACAAGGGACGCATGGTATTCGATGAGCGTACAGTATGGGATCCGGATATTGTGCAGATGATAATGTTTTTGCTGTGGTAAATAGCGGTGCTCTTTCACTTGCTCCTAATTTACACCAGCTATGAAGTGTTTGTTTTGCATTAGCAACTTTTTTCTTTTTCCAGCGGACTATTTGGCTCCTGGATTCCACTGTGCTGCCAGCAGGTATGTAATAATCATAAGATAGTGCTATTACTGAATTTTGCTGCACTATTCTTCAACACTCGAAAAGTCTGTCATTGTAAATCTTTCAGAGTATAAATACGCAGCGCGTGGAAACATAATCATCTCACATTACCGTTTAAACCTTTCAGAAATCCAGCTGCGGAATTTGTATTCCAGCCTCGCAAAACACATCCATTGCCTTGCATTAGCGGCCAACAATCATGTTGAACAAAATCAGGCATGAATTGTACAAACCTCGCTGAATTATTAAAGGATAACAGGCAGATGGTTTTAATAATGTAAAGGACTTAATAATGCACCTCCACTGGAAGGCTGTAAAGCATACTGTGTGCTGGTGTTATCTGTCTGAAGCAGAAAGACGGCTTCAGTTTGACGGAAGACAAACGGCTGTATTGACAACAGTATGGGATATTTACGTAATATCTGAGACTGGCGGGTCACTTTGGCAGCACGTGGCACTGCAGCTTTGCTTTGTGTTAAAGCACATCTCAGCTCTCCGGGGACACGCTGGCGATCTGGGAGACCAAAGAGTGGCTGTGAACGCAATTATCACATCAGACTGATGGGAGACGTGGGGACGGAGGCTGGACGGGGAATAAATAAGGGCTGCTTGTGGATGAAACAGGTCAATCGGCTCGGTGGCCACTAACCGATCGAATCACTGCCGCTTAATACACATTGGAGTCAGCCACTTATCGTTTGCATTGAAAGCTATTGCAGCTGTTAAGCTTCATTGTTTCACATCTGTAGAATATTAACTATTGTCTCCAGTGCTGGGCTGTAATAAAGTCAAATTAAGGTCCTGTTTGTGCACGATTTCAAGTGAAAATGCAAAAAATTCGTTGTGTTATGGGAGTTTTGTTCACATCAGCAGTCCCCAAAACTTTATTGTACCACAAACCAGTATTAAGCAGCATATATTTTCCTCTGAGTGGCAGGACGGTGTACAAAAAAGCTTAACGGTGCATGAAAAAGAAAAACAGACAAGCAAAGGAAATGTGCTAATGGAAGTAAAGCATTTTTCAAAATAAAACTCAATTCTTACTCATTGAAATTGAAATGTACACTTTCAAAAAAAAAAAAAAAACCTTTTTATTCTCTGTTGTCTGCACCAAATGATCCACAGAACCGATCAGAGAGACTGAAAAAGCTACTTTTCAAAACGGCTCACAAGACAGAACTTTTCGAAAAGACTCCAACATCATGTCTGTGGAAACTTTGGATGCTTATTTTATTGTTGGATTGAAGCATTGCCCTTTAGAAAATGGTAAAACATTTGCACAGAAAATATGTATTGTGATTTTTCACTAATTCATAGTTTGAATTATTTTTATACTGATGACAACATGTTGTGAACACAAGCATTATGCTGCAGAATCATCTGTCTCAGAGTGTTTTTAAGTGATAGGAATGATAAAAAATAAGCACTTTCTCAGGCTTCTTGGACTGTGTACTAATTCATGCACTGAAGTTGTGCATTTTGTCCACCTCTGATTATCTCGTGAATGATTTGTACATTCGGGGACAGCGTGACAATTAGAAGATGCAGCTGGCTTCTTAATTTCAGTATCTGCAGCAATCTTGGCTTCTTTGCAAATCAAATGCAGATTTAATCAGCATTTTTAAAGTAATCAGTGCGTACGCCGACCCCTTAAGTGTACATCTGCACAGCCCAACGGTTCAATACAGGGAATTAGTAATGATTTCACCAATTAGATTTTATTGCAGAGAGATGCAGATCTCCATGTCTTCAAATATCTTTATTCCAGCGGCGCCGGGGCTTCAGGTCGCGTCGGATCCGAAGCAACATGGCAACCGTAAAAACAAACATATTAGTGCACTCAGCTGAGGGGATTAACCGTGATGGAGCTTTAGCCCGTCCCATTTGGAGGAGGAAAATCATTTTGATAAAGCTGGCGTTGCAGCGAGCCAGATGAGAGGTTTTAATCTTCCAGCAGACGCATCATAGCAGAACAAACAGCTCTTTTTGTAAATTAATAATATGGAATAACACAGAAAACCAAAGTCAAAAAGAAGGGAAATCTTTCATTTACTATTTTCATTGAATTGTTTTAGAATATTTTCATCCTGCAGATGCAATGGTTGAAATATCTTGGCCAGAGGACAGTTTAGCATCTGTGTCTGAGTGGCTGATGTTGGACAGGCTGCTGTTAATCATAAACGGCACACTGCATCCTGTGTGAAACTCTAAAAACTGTAATTATTTCAGTCATAGTAGAAAATTCAAAAAGATATTTTCATAGAGTTAAATGAGTAGTGACAAAGACCTGAAGGAGTAATTGAAAAGGTAGCTTCAGAATGTCTCCTTTCCGAGCACATGAAATGTGAAAAATGATTTCTGTACGATTTTACAAAAATGAGACAGATTGAGATACAAAATTAAACATTTAAACAAACGAAATAATTTGAAAAAGGCAAATATTTTCATATCTTTCTTTTATAATATGAATATAGCAAAGTTAGACAAAAGAAAAAAAACCTGAGAATTTAAAGTTTAAACGTTAGCTGGCTACCTTCCATGTAAGCTAGTCAGTCTCCTTTGCTTACGGCCATCCAGAATAACATTTGCTCCAAATATCTGTTGTGACTTGAAACAATTATAAGAACATAAGTACATTTAGAAGTCTCACTGCATTTAGTTGACCAGCTGTTTGAAAGCACGACTCAGCTAGAAGCTCGTTCTATTCAGATTAGCTTGTAGCTAGCTAGCAAATCACGAATGGCTCTACCAACCCTGAGAAAACTTTGCATCTGCTCAGATGAACAATTTCAGATTCATTCTATCGTTCCTCATTTTCTGGAGGGTAAATGATTCTGACTCAGACATTGAGTCAGATTTATGGTGAGATCTTCATCAAGTGGGAGCAGAAGAGGTGGAAGGGTACAGAAAATTCAAATTGCTGGGTAAATCCTATCATACCTTCATTGTTTCAGGATTAGTCATATCTTTATTACCATTTTTTCTACTATATATTCATATGGCGCTCTCGTTTTTTTTTCTCAATTTCTGTTTTCACGCTGTTTAGTTTCATTCCTTTAAAATAAAGAGTCTCGTCCTCATTTGAACTGTCAGTATCACTTCCAATGACACTGATGTGTATTGAACTTTCTTCTGAATGAAGTTAAAGTTTAAGATTTATTCATATTTCACGTAAAAACGGTGCTTACCCTCGCTGGAAGAGATCCACATTGTGAAACTTGTGCAACTCTAGAGAAAACTCCAGTGTTCCCTGTACTTCAGACATGATATAATCCCGCTCATCACCTGTCCAAGAGAGAGAAGAAGGAAATCAGTTCAAACAAATCAGCACAGATGAGGTATGAATATGGACGCCTCTAAATCTGGCTCCCCTCTGTATGTCTCCAGTCTGCTGCTGCTGAATGACTCATACGGTCCAGCCTGTCGAAAATCAGACCGTGGAAGACCAAGATAGACTCTCCGGTCTCAATATAGGGAGCTTCACACCACTGCTCTTGTCTCCCGTGCATTTTCCAGGAGAACTATAGGACGTTCCACAACTGTCACACAAAAGCCCAGATGCAACCTCAACAAGCGTGTTTGACTTTTCCTAGATGTTATCCAACATGCTCGACGTTTGTGGCTGTGAAGGACACCACACTGCGTTCAGGCCTTAATTCAATCTGAGGCAAACAGAACAGGCTGCAGCAATAAATACCCGAGACGAACTGGCGAGTGTGTGTGGCAGCTTTGATGGACTGGTGAGTTGCATTAGCTGAAGACCCCGAATCTTAGGAAGGACGGGAACTCCATCAAGACAGTGGAATCAGTGTAACATGAGTTTTTAGTCCAAGACTCTATTTATGTGACGTTTCAGAAAATGAGATTTGTTTTCAGTGGTTCTGAGCAAAGTTGTTCAATTAATAGGGCATGAATTCAAGGGAAATAGATCATTTTGGGAAAAGGCATCACCCCGATCCCGAAGACTGTTTCCTCCTCTCCCCCCCCCACCCCCTCCTGAAGCTCTTTGGTGCTGGAAGGCGAGAACCTTCAAATCTCACCTTGGGTCTCAGTATTTTGCCATCACTTCAAAGGACTTGTTCACATGATGAAAATTAAACTAAAGCAGGTGTTTTATTTTAACACCTGTGCTCTAAAACCCTCTAGCACATTCAGTAATTAGACATTTTAGACTTAAAGTGTGAAGAATATGCCCTTCTGACTGGAAATTTAGCCTCTGAAAAATATAAAACGATACAGACTGCCAGTGTTCACATCAGAGTGGATGGAATGATCCGTCAATAAATGCTTTGAAATATAATCCTCACGTGCGCAGTCTCGTTTTAGGAGGACTCAACAGTCTCGTCGTTACATTTTCAGGAGGGAAAGGTGTGCAGTGCTTCATTTAACTGCCGTGGATTTATGTAGACGGGCCGCTTTATTGTAGCGGTGTAGCGACACAGGGGCATCGTCACCACCTGATTTGTTGCAGCTTAAAAACAAAAGTTAAAGTTAACTGCAGCTACGACTCCCACAGCCTTAATTGGAGAGGTCCTTTATTGGAGAGCATGTGTGCTCATTAGACGGTGACTGTGCCAGATTTACAGCTGAGACTGAGTGGAAATGTAGAAAACTATGGTTTTCTCTTAACTTCTCATTTTTCAGCAAGCAGGTAGTGTTTTTAGTGAGGCTAAAAATCTATTTTTACTCCCAATTATTTATTAACCCGCAAACTGTCTTTGTAATATGAGCAGCTTAAAGCGACACAAAGGAACTTTTCAACCTTAATATAACATTTTAATATCTTTTGTGATGATACATCGGCTTACAACTAGTTAAATGACCCCTCTGTCATGGGCTGAGGGCGTCAGTATTGCTTTCACTTGGACTGAGCAGCTGTGAGGAGGGTGGTAGGAACCCTGCACACTAAAAAACTCCAAATGTTTGGACTGCTTTACGGCATGCGTCACATCACGATATAACATTGTTTAGCCACCATTAGATTCATGACCTCGTCGTTATCCATCCTTCACACAGCCACTGGAAACAAATGAAGACGAGTTCAGTCCGACAGCATGCCACCGGGAGCAGCATTTTACGAAGTAAAATGGATTTTTTTTACGACGCCGCGCGCTAGTCCTCATGGGAACTGTAGTATTTGTTCAGGCAAAACACTACCGCTTTTGTCCACTGGCGCCGCCAAAATCAACAAAAACTGAAAGTTCCTTAGTGTTGCTTTAACTTTTTTCATACAGCTACATTCAGGTTCTGAGTCAGTTCAACAGGGATAACTTGCAGTTTTGATCAAGAACATGTAAAATTGTACATCTTTTCCGTGGTTGTTGAGATGTAAGCTTGGACAAAGAAGCACATACATCCATTGAATTTCTCATGTGAAGTCTGGGATTTTCAGATGGAGCTGTCAGCTTCAGTTCGTCACTTCTTTATGAGCGGAGAAATGATTCTTACGTGTCCTTCCTGATCACCAAAATGTTGTCTGGGAGGAGAGGGTGAGTCTAAGGTGTGTTCCCAGTTGGCAGTGAAGTGGTGCTTTAATTTGGAAAGATAAAATGAATTAGAGGAACCTTGCCAAGCGTCTGGAACAAGGGAGTCAAACTCATCTTAGTTCAGAGGCGTTACACAGACTCGTTTGATGGCATATTTACCTATACATCTGATATGTTCACCTTTTTTTTCGGGGCAAAGGCATATAATTTTAAAGAAAAGTCAGATTTTAACTTTATTTCATTGGAAAAAAATGAATATTTAAGTGAAGAATCCAAAAAGTGTGTCCCGTAGTTTCCAAACCTGCCTTATAGCAGAAAGGTCACTGAATTGGCCAATGATTTGCTTTGTAGAGTTTGCATGTTCTCCTTTAGCTGGTGCAGTTTTTCTTCAGACACTCCAGTTTCTTCCTGTTGCCAAGTAAACTTGTCTTGCATTTTAGTTTACGTGACGATAACGTAACTTTGTGAAAATTCCAACATATTAGAAGTGCTCCAATTTCTGTCCACGCATAAACACAGAAATAAACACGTTTCTTAAATGAAGGTGACTGCGCATGTACACTAATTGCAGTAACTACTTCTTCAGCAATCGAGTTTGAATTTATTTCTTATTTACTTCTTCAACATGTATTACACCATCATCTGCATACAAGGACAAACATTTCTTACATGCAGCAGACACAGAGTTTGTTCATTCAACAAAGAAAGGAACTTTAGATGTGCTTTAATGGGTATATTGTACTGTACATTACATTGCAGCTACTTGTGAGCTATGAGTACGATTGTTACCTGAGCGCGAATCTCATCTGAAACAAAAAACAATGTTGTTTCAGGTTGATTGCTCTCATGTAAACAAAGCCTCAGTTGCCCTGTGATGGGTTAATATGCAGGATGTACACTGCTTTCCAGAATCTCATGACCCTGAACAGGATAAAGCAGGATTGAAGATCGATTGATTTCTTCATACCCATGTTAAAAAAGTAAGTTACACATTCACTTTTAATTAGCGAATCAGTGTGAAACTCAGCTCATGCAATTTATGCATTTTGATGCCAATGCCACCTTGCTCATAATTAAAGCTAGGGTTGGCGATCTTGGAAAACTAGCATGTAGCACGAATGTAGCATCTCCCCAAGGCTCCACCCAGCTCCCACCCCATTGGAGGAGCTCCGTTGGGAGCGGAGACGCAGAGACGTTCTGCGCCCGCGGTGCGCGCGGTGCGTGCGGCACTTCCGCGTCCAGTGCGTTCCTGGCGTAACCTGTCCTCAGCGCTTCGTTTCTTCGTTTTTCTTTATTTGCACTATGCCAAGTATGGCGCACTCACCGGTAAGTAAAGCCCCAAACATTCTTCTCCGCCGTTCTGCAACGACGCTCCGTCCTTCTACGCGCGCACTGAATCAGGGTCAGTGCACGCCATTGACATGTACGCGCAGGGGGCAGGTCGAACCGCAAAGGGATTTGATTGGTTTAAAAAAAGGTGTCCCGTCAAGACGATTGGTTGCTGTTTTTCCCGTTTTACTCCTGCTGTAGATAGCGGATATTTTCCAAACTACTTTAAGAACACGCTATGAATTGTTTCCCATTGGGTCATAAAGATCATTTTAACCAGTATTTAAAAAAATGTATCTCATTCAAATCGCCAACCCCAGCTTTAAGTGACCAGCTTTTACTTCTTTATCACCAATCTTTCAATTTGAGTCTCAGAGTTCTACTCAGGGCCGGCTCTAGGCATAGGCGAACTAGGTGGCCGCCTAGGGCGCCACGTCCCGAGGGGGGCGCCGCGGTCGTACAAGGGGCGCCACGACGCTCTGTGTTCTGTGTGCCCCGCTGTGCAGCGGTCCGACGCACTGCGCTCCTCGTCCTCGGCGCTGCCCGGCACTGATCGGTATTGTTCGGCATCGCTCCTCAGCGCACCCCCCCCCCCCCCCCCCCCCCCCCCCGCTCGAAAAACACGCTCCCAAGGGGCGCTCGTCTCGGACTCGCCTAGGGCACCTCTGAAGCCCGGGCCGGCCCTGGTTCTACTTGTACTAAAACAGTCTCATCCTGACTGAATAAAGCACAGACCCCAGTCAATTTTAGAGATGCAGGATTTTAAACAAGTGTAATTGAGTCTTGGAAACCTAATATAACTCGTGACAACGAAGAAAACCTTTAAGATGTTGATGCCTTTTTAACTGTACCACAGAGGGTTTGTCTTTTGCAGCCTGCATATTGGAATGATGATAAATTGAGAGATATTGTGCCGAATTTTACTGAATTTCGGGAAGGTTTGTTTTTTATATATTACAGGAGAATTTTCACATTTTGCTTTCTTCGTTTAAGGCAAGTACAATTTTCCAGCATACTTCTCCAACATCTTTTTGCACCAGCTGATAAAAGGAAATATAACACTCAGCCACCAGATATTTCTGATAAAGACAGAAGAACACAGTCGACACCACCTCAAAGATATATTGTAAAGGCTGACTTGCCTTAAAAGAAGAAAGCTAAAATACTTGTGAACTCATCAATTGGTAAAATGCTGTCAGTCTTTTTATAAAGTCTGCTACTACAATAACTTCAGCACGTGATTGTTTTATCCTCCAGTTCTGTCATTACATGGGAAAATATCACTCTTGGCAGTTTAAACACATGACAAGAAACAGTGGTGCTGCTCTTAAAGAAACACGTGAACCTTCTGCTGACAGGGTTGCCAGATCTGAACAACAGTTTTCAGCCCAAACACAACATAAAGCCTTCCTTAAAATCATCACATGGGAAATAAAAAACACATGGTAAGCACACAAAGCTTAACAGAAAAGGGAAATAAAAAGAGGACTTTTCTCCTGATTGGATAAAGAGCGCCGTTATCCATCCAAACAGCTAACACACACTGTTTCCCTTTTTTTTGACTTCACAGGAACCAACAAAAAGTGATCCAGAACCAATATGAAACATCTGACAATAGACTGTCCCGATTACAGTGCTGGATTAATCAACTTTCTCTGTTTGCTCCTGACATTTGAAACAAGTGAGATTTTTATAACTACCATTTGATCTCTGAATGATGAATAAAACTCATAATTTCTGCCCGGCAGATTTCTCATACTCAAACAGAACCTGAACCAGGGTTTGAATCCCTCACCACAGTCTGTCTCTCTGAGCTTAAAGACAACAAGAACAAGAAAAGGCAACTTTATTTTTTCTTTCTTCACTTGTTCTGCAGTTCTTTGCTTCTGTTATAACCTTCAACACAGTTTTCATCCAGTGTTTTGAGATGTATCATTCGCAGGTTTGATAGACTGTTCTTTAACAATGAAATAATATATATATCGACATTGACAAAAGGTTTTCAGAGGTACATTTGTTAAGCTGTCAGATTCTCTCATTTTATAATGAATGAAGCAATAATATGAGTGAGCGGACTTAGGAGTTTAAGTGTTCATGTTTGGGTTTTTTTTTTTTTTCTTGTCATACGTCGCAACCAATAATATAAAAATGGCGACTATCAAAATCATTTTAGCAGAGATGCACCAATATACCAGATTTTTAAAGGACGAGTACCATTCAGCACACAAACACTTACCTACTTGTCAGTGACAAGTACTGATTGCCCAAATCCTTGATTTATATTTTGCTATTTGCTATATATTTTATTTATATTAGCTTGTTAAAAAAAAAAACAATATGTACAGTGGATGGGATAGTTATAATAGTCATTGATTAAAGACGCATATTTTTCAGGGCACACATTATTACATTCAAAGTGGCCCAAGATATTACATTACTGGAAATTATTCCTTATTGGTGGTTATGCTCACGTGTTTATTGATGGCTGTTTAGATGATTTCTGTTGTATTTGGATTTTTTTTTAATATATTTTCTGCCTTCTCTGTTTGTCTGATTTGGTTAATTGGTTAATAATTCTTTATATGTCCCACAACGCGGACATTTTAATTGTTACAGTAAAAACAGTAAAAAGTAGAGAATGCATATGAACAATGCTAATAAATATTAACAACATGAACAGGAATTGAAAGTTATTATCGCACAGTATAAAAATATTGCACACAGGACAGAATTGGACATTTAAAAGTGCAGTGTGTTAAATTGACTCTGTAATGTTTTATGATGCAAAACGGGCTCGATTGGGCGGAAACTTCTCCAAACCTGCAACTCAGCCTCTTCAGCGGCAAACACCCAGACGTGACAGAGGCGTTTTTGTTTCTTCTTGCTGACTCGACATAGCGCCGTGTGACAGCAGCCATCACCGTGGGAAGGTTAGAATTCCCCCAAACTGTCCAAATTGCCTCCTCGAGGCCGTCGCCCTGCTGATCCGCAGCCTCAGACACCGGAGAGGGAACGAACAGCTCGTACTTGATTAAATGGGGACTGGCGGTAATATGCATCCCGGGCCCGAGAAGATGGATTATTCTTAGGAAAATTCATCAATAAATGAATCGAGGGAGCGAGGCGGCCCACGCAGGCGGCTTCAAAAGACGCACAGCCGTCAGTCACGGGAGGGGGGGGAAGCTCTGAGTTTGCTTTGATGAGGATGACAGTGACGGTCATGATGAACCGGCAGGAGAGACATTCAAAGTACACGGTGGTGTTACACTTGTCTGCATGTTGACAGTAATCGGTGGAAGGGAGTTCTCTCAGTTCAGCCTCAGGTGGTCATTTTTTTCATGCTCTTACGTTTTTTTTGTTTTCAGCAAAGTTCATTACTTCCTTGTAAAGTTAGACTTTACCTTTAAATTTTTAAAAAATCTTTTTTAAATTAGATTTGGCAGATTTTAGTTAAAAGAGACTAAACCGGAAGCTGTTTTGGAGCATTTTTCATTGAAATAGCTGTTATGTTTACAAAAAAACCCTGAAAATATAGTTTGATGAGCATCAAGGTCTTTTTTTTTTTTTTTGTTTGCATTGAAGTCTAATTATAGACATAATCATCTCTTCTTCTTAAAATGGAACAGTTAAGGTCTTTTTGAATAAATCTTAAACGTTAATATGACGGAATATGTTTTGAGTTAGGGCCAGGATCAAGATTAGGATTAGAGGGTTAGGATTACAGGACAGGGATTAGTGTTCGGGTTAAAGGGTTCATGTTCCTGTCAGGTTTAGGATCAGAGGGTTGGGGTTCGAGTTTGGAATAAAGAGCTTGATTCTGAGTTTAGGGTTGAAATTAGAGGGTTAGAATGAGAGGGTTTGGGTTAGCTCTAGCTCTATCTCTAACCCCATACACAAACACACGCTTATCCATGTTGTGTTCAAACGCTGCCTTGCTTCACAGTCCGGGCACGACCTGTAGCCAAATCTGCAGCTCGTGCACTTTTCCCAAACTCTGCCTTTCCTCTGCTTTTCCACTCGCAGCGAATCATTAAGCACTAATCATTACAAAACCGCCATCTGCTGTCTGATTACTATTTAATGCGGGCCACAAACACACACACACACACACACACACACACACACACACATCCTCTCTCACACAGTCACATAACAAACATGCTAGTTGAAAGTTTGCAGTATTTCCTCCACCTTAAGGAGGGAAGTGGAGCTTCTGGTTGTCCTTAAGACACCTCCTCCTCCTCCTCCTCCTCCTCCTCGTCTTCCTCCACCTCCTCCTGGCGCCCCCTCCTCGGCCTGCTGCCCCCCCTCTGTTGGTGTCAGCTCAGCTGGGATCTCTGACTGACATGTCCAATCTCAAATTTAAGCAGGCAGGGAGGTGTTGTGTGTGTATGTGTGTGTGTGTGTGTGGAGGGAGCAGATTTTTGCCACTGTTTCGGTGTCATTGTGACACAAAGAGTCATTGTTTGCTGCCGTCTGCATGAGTGTGTGTGTGTGTGTGTGTGTGTGTGTGTGTGTTTAGCTCCAAGGGCCGGAAATTAATCTCGGGCAATGTTCCATTCATTAGCATCCAAGTACCCTGCGCAAAGCCTTGCACAATAAACACACAAAAGGTTGGCCGTCGCCTCCAAACAAAAAGAAGGGAAATATGACAAAGGACGAGTGTGTTGACAGAATGTTAAGATCAGTCACGCTAAAGTCACTGCAAACAAGCTTTTATCGGTTTCCCCGCTTCTGCAATCAGGTGATGACATAATCCAGCATTTGGTAAAAAGCTCCTGAGTGATGCTGTGTTTAGAGACAATGCCAAATCCCTGCAGAGGCCGGGACAAAGGAGGAGAGGGGGGCCGACGGACTTGGAGGGGGAGAGATTCTGCATTCACAACTCCCAATGACTTTGTGCACGCGTCCCCGCGCTCCTCACACAAAGTACAAAGAGAGAGGGGGCCGGCGTCTCATGTCCGGCACGGTCTCGTGGTTTTCCCACCGTGCTGAGGTGTTTACATCACATGAGCGCCGTGTTTAACCCTGCGTCATGATCCGCCACTATTTGATCATAAACACAGAGTTAGACCCGGGCAGCGGGATCCGAAGCTTCCCGTCGCTGTTTCAAACCCAAACTTGAGCTGTGAGACCTCTCCTCTAGCAAGCCCAGCCTGAGTCAGCACCTACAGTTTTGCATTGGAGCGGCGTGCATGCTCCCGTGCACACAACAACAAGCGTCTCCTCCGGCAGGAGGAGGATGAGGAGGAGGAGGAGGAGGAGGAGGGTGTCACACGGAGGAGAAGACGGCCTCACCTTTGCAGTGATGTGTAGATGTCGGCGGAGGGGATCGCTGGGCTCCAGCCTCCGCCAGCCGGAGCAGATTGCTGCCTGCGGATGGATGCGCGGCTCCTCGCAATGTTTATACCGCCGCTTCTCCTGCTGCTGCTGCTGTTGCCATGGTTATTCATCCAGACCCTGCATGTTCTGCAGTCCCCCCTCCTCTCTCCCTCGCTCGCTCTCTCCCGCTCTCTCTGCTCTCTCTCTCTCTCGCTCTCTTTCTCTCTTTGTCGCGCCTCCCGTCCGGGTGCGTCCCAGGTTTTACACACACACACACACACACGCACACACACACACACACACACACACACACACACACACACACACACACACACACACACACACACACACACACTGTCAGACTGAATCCCCTTTTAATCAAACTATCTGAAGCTTGTGTGTGTGTGTGTGTGTGTGTGTGTGTGTGTGTGTGTGTGTGTGTGTGTGTGTGCGTGGTGACGTCAGAGCCTGCCCCTTTAAAGGCTGAAGTGAACCGTGCAGTGGGAAATTACCACACCGAGAAACCGAAAGAGCGAGCAAACAAAGCATTAATGCAATAATACACACGTGATCCACAGGCCAGGCCGGGCGTGTGTGTGTGTGTGTGTGTGTGTGTGTGTGTGTGTGTGTGTGTGTGTGTGTGTGTGTGTGTGTGTGTGTGTGTGTGTGGTTTAGGATAAGTATCTCATTGGTCAGTAATTCTATGTCATTTTTATAACATAGGAAGTCATAATAATATAGTCATAACAAAACACAGAAAGAGAGTTTCACACTCATCATCTTCATTATATTATAGTTATTATGATTATGATTATTACTATTATTGTACTGTTAATTGTGTCTGTTGCTTGTTGTTCAATGCTTTGTTGATAAAAGAATAGTTTCATGAATGTATAATGATCCCAGGGGGATTTATTTGGAGTATTACACAAACTAATCAATCAATAAATAAAATAAAATACATACGCCAAAAAAATCTGTATGATCATGTTACTGCTTTACAGTGAATAAATGATATTCTTATGCAGAGAAGGAATGAATATCAGAACATTGATGGATAATAAAGTTAGACAAATACAAAGACAAAGAACTAGGTGTGTATGTTCACATATGGTCCCCAAAAAAGTTTTTGTTTCTTTTTTATTTGTAGTTAATTTTCTTTTTTGTTCTATTTTGAAGAAAATATAGAGAAGAAACAAAGAAAAAAAAAAGACATGAATGTTCCAGGTTAACATTATAGTCAGTTACCTGGATACAGACTCAAGGAAAACGACACACGGAGAAAAATATGTGTTCAGTCTATTTTATCTCGTCTCGCTGTCTGTCTGTATGCATCCATTCATCCACTTTGACCTGTTTACAGGTTTATTTGGTTTTCTGGTTGTTGGTTCGTCTGTGTTTCCATGTGTGTTGTGTTCCTGTTTCTCAGCCAGTGCGTTTGCATGGGACGTATTTTTCTTGTTTAAATCTGAATAAAGGTTAATTCCGCTCTAAAACGACCATGAAAATGCCTCAAAACTTTGTTCAGAATTAAATTTAGGTCCGAATAAACCGGCCAGCATATTCTCCTTCATGAGCGGAATTATATGTGAATTAGGAGAGACTTTACTCTGATCGTTCTGCGCATGGTCGTCCATCGCAATGACACAATATTCCAAGATGGCGGCCCACAGTTTGACTCGCACGTAGAAGCCTCAGAAGAGAGCAGACGGACGGGAGCAGGACAATGTGGCCATTTCCAAAGCTGCTGCGTCAAAGTTAAAGGTGCTGTAGGCAGGATTTTGCTAGTCAATGCTAATTTTTCTGTGTTTTCTTTGGATTAAATGTTAGAGTATCCATTGATAATCCTTTAGGAGTGTAGCCTAACTGCACTACCGCGAGGGCGCAGCGTTTCCATCTGTCTCTGTTCTGAGCTGAAAAGGAATCTCGACAGCTCCAGGTATCTTCGACCAATCAGAAGAGCCCATGAGGTTCTAACCGTGATTGGTCGAGGGGCGTTCGTCGCACGTTCTTGTGGGAGGGGCTTAACTTGCGTAAGGGCGTGATGTCAGAGAAAACAGGACAGGATTGGCTGTGCTGGGTTTCAAATTGCCTTCTTAGATGGGTCAAATCGCCATCTTACTTAGGTAAACCTAAGCAAGATGGCGGAGATGCTGAATCCTGCCTACAGCACCTTTAATCGAGAGAGAGAGAAAAAACTGTCATCAAAATGCTGTTTACCGGGAGACACAAGTACATCAGGGAAGTACTTCACCAATCAATCAATCAGTCATTCTTTTACAGGGCATTGATTTGAACATTGGAATATGGGAAAATTTCCTCCCTAAGAACTATTTTCAACTATATTTTTAGGATGACCTTCCACTCCAAAAACCCATCGTTAAAAAAATAAAGAAAGAAATAAAGAAATACCACCATGATTCGTAAAGAATGGTATAAAGTGTAAAACTGACCAAGCTCTTGTATATTTTATGAGTTAGAATTTAAAAATTATCCAAATTCAATGAATTTCTAACTGCATTAGTAACAATGACAGATAAACATGATCCTGATGAGTCTATTGTCTATAGAAAGACTCAGTCATGTGGTTTTGTGCAGGAATTCAGGTCAGATTTATGTCAATGTATATAAGTTTAATTATTGTTAACACAAGATTGTAAAAAGTGTGCGATCAGAAGAAACAAGATGGATGTTCCTAAACGTGGTCGCTTACTCAAACATCTTAGAATATTCAAATATGCTGCTACCATTTGAAGTTGGTCCTCAAGCTCGTACTGCTTCTTAATGTAGTAGTAATATAAATATGTTCAACCTTCCCGGCGTGGCGGCGGTCCGTCTGCCGGTGTGCACATTGTCCTTTCAGCGTATGACTCAGCCTCCATCAGCAGGTTGATGGTACAGGACTTGATGTACCATCAAGAAGAAATGTAATCTTTTCAGTTCATTTAGATAATCTGAGGAATGCAGCGGCGGCCGCTTCTAAAGCCGATCTCTTCTTTTTTTTCTTTTCTTTTCTTTTTTTTTTCTCGTCTGGAGGACACAATAAACCCACAAAGTAACCACTGTTCCATTTGTTTCCTGGCAGTCAGGTAGTGCAATTAAAATGCCATCTGTCCTGGTTAAACAACTCCTCACCAGACTAATCACTTTAGAGTTAAGGGGGAGGGGTGGAGGGATTATGTAACAGATGAATAAAAATGTCTATGACACATAAGCTGCTGGCGATGGCGACCGTGCAGTGGGACGACGTCGTCCCCTTCTTCGGGTTTGTTCTTCTTCCGAGCCTCCGACTGGGCCGGCGAGCGCCTGGCGATGCTCTCCCTGTATTCTCAGTTTCACCTTCTGCTGAAAAACCCAAAGTCAATTGCTACTTTTCTCTCATGGCTTTCTGCCATAAGCTCCGAGCACTCTTGATTAAGAGGGAAGCGCTATTGATTTTTTTTTTCTCTCTTCGTTTCTTTCTTTCCTTTTTTTTTTTTTTTAATTCAGGCGGCTGCCAGAGCCCAGATGACCATATAGTCTGGGAAGAAAGAGCCTGGCACTAATTTCAGAGAGGTTACACAGCAAGGACACCCGTATTCACACGCTCCAATGTCAGACCTTAGGCCTGACATCAAATATTCAGAGTGAAATGTGCTGAACTGCACGCTGGGGTAAAAAAGATTTAGCTTTCTGTTTGCATTCTTCTTTCAACAAGTGATCGATTAGGAATAACGGCATTGATCTTGACAACATTTCTTCAAGGTCTTGGATTTGAGTCCATCTTGGTCCTGTCCGGGTCTTGGGATACTCTGGTCTTTGTCTTGGCTCTGTCTCAGGTTTTGTGGCCTTGACTACGACACTAAAGAATAACACCATGAATGACCTGAGTATTCAAATGAAGGTTCTGCATGCAGTAGATTCAGTTCAGACAGAAACGGTCTGGTTTCCTGTTCATCCGTTTGGGTTTGATCACTGTGGATTCACTGTGGGAGGATTAGATGCACTTCGTCGTGGCTTGAAGCTTCCAGAAAATGGCCTCTGAATATGTACCGAGTTGAAACTGTGAAAATAGAAAGAAATGCTACAAAGAGCTTCTAAAAATAAAAAGAGAAGCTGTTCAACGAGCTAAAAACACTTGAAAGTATAAGACAAAAAGAAAAAGTATGGAAATGTTTGACTAAAAGAGTCACCATGGCCACAACTCAGACATCATTACACAACAACGTTTAAAGTGTAAATTATTGTTTGCATTTATAAACAAGATTTTCAAAACAATGTTCTTTTACACATAAAATGAGAGAAACACTGAAAATTACAAAAATTTTCACGTCAGCACACTAGTGGGTGCTATTCCAGCTTAAAGCGATACTTCAACATGTTGGCAAATTGGCCCATTTAGCGCAATTCCTTAGTCATTTCGAACAGCATGCTTACTTTTTTGTGAGGGCGAGCTGTTGTTTATTCAGAGGTGAGTCGGGGAAGGTTTTCGGGACGGACACAATGGAGGTGAACGGTATTTTTGCTTCCCCTCGTCAAACCCATCAAATACACAATCCAACAACCCCAAAACACTTTGGTGGACACGTTATAATCCGCACATTCACTATGCTGTGGAACACCAACAAATAATATTGTAGCGTTACGACACTGAAGCAAATACTGGGAACTACTTTTTCTTTTGAAATCACTACGCCCAGACGCCATGTTTGGTACGTAGTTCTGTCTTAGCAATCTTCGCATAAACAACTCAATCTCGTAATTTTGCATTAATATTTCACAGCGTAGTGAATGTGTGGATTATAACGTGTCCACCAAAGTGTTTTGGGGTTGTTGGATTTTGTATTTGATGAGTTTGACGAGGGGGAACAAAAACACCGTTCACCTCCATTGTGTCCGTCCTGAAAACCTTCCCAGATTCACCTCTGAATAAACAACAGCTCGCCCTCACAAAAAAGGTAAGTATGCTGTTCGAAATGACTAAGGAATTGCGCTAAATGGGCCAATTTGCCAAAATGTTGAAGTATCGCTTTAAGAGACATTTTTTTTAAAACTAGTGTTTTCAATGGCCTCGAGCACCACGAATGCAAGGAAGGAGTTCTGTTTTCACTTGAAGACATTGTTGCATAATCAGGTCTGAAAAAACTTAAAAGAAAAAAAAAATCAAAAAGAATCAAAACACAACAGCTAATGTGGCTAAAACGGCTAAAAAAAGAAGCTAGGTGGTTAAACTAGATAAAATAAATGGGTGATGTTAAATGTATAAACAGTTAAAAATGGACACAATTGCTCCAAAATATATTTGAAGAATGAAAATAACTGAATCAATGGCTTCAAAACCAAACATAATAAAATAAAAGTAAAAAAATATATATCAAATAGTCATTTAGAAAAAAATCGAAACAGTTCAAACAACCAAAATGCATAAAATAAAATAAAAAATCCTTTCAAAACAATAATGTTGAACAGTTTAAACAGCTTGAAATGCAATGAAATGTTTCACATTTTAAATTTAATTTTTTTAGTAATGACACTTAGGACACTTAAGATCCAATTGTGTTATATATCGCAAAACTACAGACACAATCTAATGTTTTTCAACATATTTTTTGCTCCAAACAGTTTTCTTTGTTTCTTCTGACAATAAAATGAGCGTCTCCTCTCAGATCTCTCCCTGAACCTCGGCTGGTTATATGCAGCCTCGGCGCTGAGTCGTCTCCTGCCTGCGGGGCCCCGGCCGCCGTGAGCCCGGGTCACAAGTGTGTCTGGTCATGGGGCCGACCTCGTGGATGATTAATCACGAGCTGTTTTCGCTCTCCCTCCCCTGCGCCGCTCCCGAGCCGCCTCATTGAAAGCAGGAGCTCTCAATTATTCCGGACAGGACACATGATCCTCCCGCGGTGTCCTGTTCTCCATACAGCTCCCAGAGGCCCGCCATCAATTGGTGCAACGTGATACAGTGGTACAGAGCTCATCCTTGACCTTTATGTTGTTGGTTGTAGTAAACTGCAGAGTATCAGCTGTCTGTGAGGTTATTGATCAGCTGTATTATATCATACACAAGCGCAGACCCCTGCCAGAATCAATAAACCAGTGAAGACAAAGGAAGTGCAAAAAGAAAAATGAAGTATATACTGTGGTTGTAGCATCTATTATAACACTGCCAATGATTCAGAACAGCCTCTGTGTGCAAAACATTGCAGCAGTGCATTTTTTTTTAACTACCGGTACATATTTTGGATAACTTAAGCAAATTTGATAAAAGATGCAGTATTTATATTTAGGGTATTTTTATAGCAATAAATCTGTTAAAAGTCAGTTTGTTCTGAGCTAAACACTATGTAAGACTGGAAATTTGTATTTTGAAACTGACAAAAACATAAATCATTTGTTCTTGGACTTTTATAATGTCACTTGATTTTGGGTTTTCTTGTAAAATATTTTCTATTCATTGCCTGATATCTGGCTAAGAGTCCCAACCCGAGGTTTCGGAGCCCTTTATGGGGACACAAGGGATCACAGGGAAGGCCGAAGGGCTGAAAAGCAAGAAAAGAGTGTGAAAGTATCACTCGGCTCATGGAGAGACTTCACAGCTTGAAGGGACTGACACTCGAGGACGATTAGGTAACATTTGAGATGAGAAGTGGAATGACTTAAAAAATGTTTTATTAACCAATATTTTGAGAACAGACGTGATTTTCAGCTCTGATGTTCTTTGAATTGTCTTATTCTTTTCATCATTACTATATAAATCACACCGTACATCCATTTTTTTCATCTATCTATTTATCCAAACCCCACACAGGTACAGAAAGAACATGCAAACTCTATAAAACAATACTCTGTTAACAGCAGGATTATTATCTTTGAACTGCTCCACTATGTGTTCCAGCTCTCTTGATAATTATTCCTTTAAAGGGATACTTCAACATTTTGGCAAATTGGCCCATTTAGTGCAATTCCTTAGTCATTTCGAACAGCATACTTACTTTTTTTGTGAGGGCGAGCTGTTGTTTATTCAGAGGTGAGTCAGGGAAGGTTTTCGGGACGGACACAATGGAGGTGAACGGTATTTTTGGTTCCCCTCGTCAAACTCATCAAATACACAATCCAACAACCCCAAAACACTTTGGTGGACACGTTATAATCCGCACATTCACTACGCTGTGGAACACCAACAAATAATATTGTAGCGTTATGACACTGAAGCAAATACTGGGAACTACTTTTTCTTTTGAAATCACTACGCCCAGACGCCATGTTTGGTACGTAGTTCTGTCTTAGCAATCTTCGCATAAACGACTCAATCTCGTAATTTTGCTTTAACATTTCACAGCATAGTGAATGTGAGGATTATAACGTGTCCACCAAAGTGTTTTGGGGTTGTTGGATTGTGTATTTGATGGGTTTGACGAGGGAAAGCAAAAATACCGTTCACCTCCATTGTGTCCGTCCCGAAAACCTTCCCCGACTCACTTCTGAATAACCAACAGCTCGCCCACACAAAAAAAGTAAGTATGCTGTTCGAAATGAAGGAATTGCGCTAAATGGGCCAATTTGCCAAAATATTGAAGTATCCCTTTCAGCCTTAACTTGAAGGGGTTTGCTCGACATCAGTCATTAGACATAAGTGGAATGGTTCTGTTTTTTTTTCAGTTAATCTCATATTTGCATTTCACACCCCCTCCTTTGGATTTGGGATTGTGGATTTGATTCGCCTTTCCTGTGGCACAGTTCCGCTTTGGAAACACAGAAAGCGACGCTGGCTTCAGAGAGAGCTGTCCAACGCGGGCCAAGCGGTTTCCGTCACTTCAAAGCAGCTCTGCTGGAGCCGACATGTTTTTAGGGAGGGCTGAGAAAGTCACACCTGAGAAATGTCAGCACATCTGTGTTAAGCCAGAGAGAGTCAGAGCCGCGAGGAGCGAGGCCGGCGTGCGAACCCCTGCTCGGATTGAGCTCCTGAATCTTCCAAAGCAGCAGATCAAACACCAGGAGATCATTTACATAGCATGCAGGATACATAAACAGCGTGTCTGCCTCGGGCCCTGCAGGGTAATGACATGGGTTGGTTTTTTTTCTTTTCCTTGTCAGCGCTACAGGCTAACATGCATTTTGCAGGTACCCTGATGAGCCCACGTGATTATGAAATCCACATTTCATCACCCGCCGCATGTTTCTTCCTTATCCTGAGGATAATTATCAGGAGAATTACACACGGCCGCCACATGTCATTAGGAGGCACCGTGGAAAAGGCGAAGAAGCAGGCGGAGGTGTTTCTCGTCCAGGCCTATGGGCTTCTTGCATCTTTTTAAGTGTCGGTAATAAAAAATGCGGTCGCCACCTCCCCCCCCCCTTCCTCGAGGAAGCCCCGGCCAATGGGAAACCACTGAGCAAACTTTTTATGTGTTCCCCGGGAAAATGCTTGAGCATCCCCTGGCCGCTCCCTCTCAGTCAGTCCTCCAACATGCGCAGGTAGGGACTGGCTTCAGGGAGGGAATCTCACGTCCGCCGCTCCTTCTGCTCCTGCACCGCCTCACCGCCGAGCGCCTCTCCGCCGCCTCCCGCCACAGGAAGGGAGCCCAACATGGCCTTCCACCGCTCTGGGCCCAAGAGGTAAACGTCTCACGTTGGGGCTGACGTTCCCCCAAACCCTTCTCCTCTTCCCTCTGAGCTCTAACGTCTGTCTAAGTTGGTCACTGGGCGTTAAATCTGCCTTTAAATCTCTTCTTAAGCTTCCGTTTCCATTCAGAGTTCATATCTTCATCATTCGATCCGGCGCCCGAGGCCTTTGTCCGCACGTTTTCTGTGCCGGGCCGCCGAAAACACACGGCCAATTTGCCTCATGATCAACGGCGGTCCATTCAGACAGCTGGGCGAGCGGGAAGCGGTGCCAGGAGCTGTTGGCCGGCTCGCTGCATTCTGGGAGAACCCCAAGTAGCCTGACAGCACGGGTGGCGGCGGACGAGGTGGGGGAAGCCCCATCAAACGCTGATGAATGTCGGGAATCATGTCATTACCTAATCGGTTCGACTGATTCATAACACCTGAAGGAGAATATGGGGGATTTCTTTTCTACCTTCTGATGTTTAAATCACAGTCTTTCACTTCTGATCTTAAATACAGCGCCTCGAAGCCTCAAACGGAGCGCATATTCTCACAGAAGGTACACTTTACACGCGTATCCTTCCAGTAAATGCCTAATGGCGTGTGTTTCATGTCAGTAATAACATGACAGCGGCTCCAAAGCTTCTCCATCACCCTGCTGTCAGTCTTCAAGGACCTTCACAGCTGTTATTTATAGCCGCAACTTCTGGCTGCCGAGCAGAAAATAAGTTTTTTCTTCCCTTTAAGACGAGATACAACCTGAACAGAACCACATGAAGCAAGGTCGTTATTGATTTTTTTTTTTCTTTTTTTCCCCTTTCCCTCTCTTTTCATCACAGCGGTTGTACACAGATCTATAGGAGCAGGCTAAATATAGTCAGACACCCGATACAAGCTTATTGACTGCTCCGGTGAGAAGACCTTCAAAGGAGAAAGGAGGGGGGAAAAAAAAGAGAAATTTCAATCATAGCTACCTGTCTTGAACCAATTGTCATTCGCCCTGAGATTTCTGAACTCATTCGCTGTGCTTTCAGGCGTCAGATGATGATATTGATGCCTCCTTCACGCCAGTGCAGGAACCGGAGCAAAAGGCGGAGGGAATGGATTTAGATGTTTAGATATATCCGTTCTGCGACAGATGAGATCAAACATAGGGTCTGTGGACCAAAACTGACCTCTAACAGGCTCCAATCGGGCCCATTATGCAGCCAAAGGGCAACAATGTCAAACGTTTGTAGCATCAGATCAGCAACAGATGAGCAGAACGTGAGGAAACAAAAACTAACCATCTGTGGTTTTCAGTCGTAGTTAAGTAGATCTGTTGAGTCTTTGACAAAAAGTGTGGCTCATCTGAAATGAGCACGAAAAAGCTTCCCTCACATCGCGTTTCATTACTGTCAGAGCGTCTGGAGTCCGGCCCAGAGATGAATCGGAGGTTGAGAGCGGACAGCCAATCCCAGCGGGCCTCTGGAGATGCTCCTTTAACGTGAAGGGCATCGCTTTAGAGAGACGGGCACCTCCTCCGAACAGACCTTGCTGACTTAGCCATTAGTCATTCCTCCGACAGTGCTCTCTCACACACACACACACACACACACACACACACACTGCTCACAGTTTTCACACTGGAGATGGGTTGCGCCCTCAGTAACACCTCCCCCTCCCTCCGCCGTCCCTCAGATTGACAAGCTCCAACCTTTGCCGTTGGAAAATAGTCCTCAGTATCACTATCGGCCATGTTGCTGATGGATTTGGGATTGCTGTGAAAAGCTGTGACAACTCAGGGCACACACACACACACACACACACACACACACACACATAGCCAGGCACAGGAAGCTGCGATAACACAGGTGGAAGTGGTCAAAATGTTTCGCTGGTCAGACTCAAGAACTGCAGGGAGAGACAGTTTTATTCAATGAGGCGGTGAGGTGAGGCGTCGGCGCTGTTTCAAAGCTGACAGGCTCTGTCATGGCTCATTGTGTGGATGTGAAACACTCGGCTGCATTGTGCGGAGCAACACAACCTTCCAGAAAATGACTCATCCGACGATCGGAGGATTGATTTTGTGCAGAGCTTTCCCGGTCTGCAGTCACCTTCACCACACACGTTACTCAACCATCCTGGAGAGTTTCTACGTGATTAACTTCATAAGGTCAGAGGTGTCAGGGGTCACATTCTGATAAATTTTATCTTGAGTCGGCCAAATCAGCCAAATATTCCCATAATGACCTTTAAATTAACATTAGCTTGGCGTTCTGTCGATTGGTGCATCTTGCAGACCAGGTTTTTGGCCCACGGGCCTTATGTTTGACACCCCTGTTTCAGATTGTCGTTAAACAGGTAGTTTACAAATTAGTTTATAAAGTTAAAGACTTTGAAAGCCTTAAAATGACTTGTATGAAAACTGTGGCTGATTTTCCAGAGATCCGCGGGATTTAATGATTTCATAGAAAATCAGCACGACCCTTGATTAGTATCTTCAAAATCAGAAAGAAGGGGCATTTTTTTAAGAAGCTAGATAACCTTTTGCCACTGTGTTCACAATTTTAACCTTAATTTAAACCAAAAGTAAAGTTTATGTCCTTAGTTGTATCCTTGAATAAAAGGAAAAAAAATATATAAATTGGAAACCTAAATCATGGCAACTGTGGCTCGGTTGGTGGAGCGGTCAAATTGATATGTTGAAGGTTCAATTCCCTGTCTTTCCCCAGCATGCCAAGGTGTCCCTGTGCAAGACACTGGAACTTAAATCTGCTCCCACTGGATGGATTGAGCATCTTGCATGGCAGCTGCCTCCATTAGTGTGTAAATGGGTGTAAACGTGTAAAGCGCTTTGGGGAATGCTCCAGCAGTGGAAAAGCACTAAACTAACAACACCATGTTATGAACCAACAAATTAGAAGAGAATGTGGATATCTGTTTTTCCAAAACGCTGGTTTTAGTGTGTAGAATGCCTCCTCAATAAAACACCTCCACTGCATGGCTAATTCAGAAGTTTTAGGACTCCTTCCTGTTGACGTCTGATGTAAATTCGTCACAGTTTAAATAAAAGTTGAGACGCTCAAGTGAAGGTCAGACTATTTGTCTATTATGACCGAGAACAATAATTAAATTAACTGAAATAACAACTTGAAAACAACAGAAGTGCAACACCGATACATTCATCTCAAGTTCAGAAAATTCACTCTATTCTGTTGAAATATTTGAACCTTTAACAACATTCCAACGGACTGAGACACAAAAAACTGATCCTCCTTTACATTTTCTCTAATATTTCTTTTCTTTGATCCAATTGCAAATACGAACCCTATTTTGACAGCCCCACATAATTAATCGCAATTAAAGCAATTAACACTGCCAGCCCTACTATATTCATAAGATAGAACATGCTAAGATAACAGCTTTGGAGATCAGATTTTAACAGGCCTGGCATTGCTGTTGTCATTGCAGTAACTTGATCATTTATTGCTAAAACAAATTTTCAAGGGTTCCGCAGCAGCATTCTGTTGTCCAACAGTGACATCTAATGGTCACGGATAGTAATTTTGAAGTATAAGTCATTTCATATTATGAAGTTAAATCAAAAGGTAAGAAACAACAACAGGAAAACTATTTATTTCTGGTCTAGAATGATAAGATGTACAGATTTCTTTTATTTGTTGTATCTGTTGTTTCTTGGAAGCGACTGTCTCAGCTTCTCATTGCCTTTCATGCGCCGAGGATGAGCGCCGGGTCACCTGCTAAGTGTAAAATGTCGTCCCTGCTGTGCCGCATCGACCGGGACACAAAGAAACTTGTCGAAGAGACGGCGACGCCTGGCTGGAAGCTGACTCTCTCCGTGGTTCTCCAACAGAAAGCCGCCCTGCCGCGCGTCGATGTCGGCCTGCCCCCCCACCTGCGCGGCTCTGCTGCTCGTCCTCCTCACTCCGGCGCTCGGACGTAAGTCAACGCACAATCGGCGCGCCGCCGACGCCGCCGTTCCCGATGGATGTTTTTTTGTCTTAATGTCAGCTGACTGCCTGCCGCTGGGTCCCTCCCTCTGTTACAGCAGGAGGACAGAAATAGCTCCGTCGTGGGATTAATTCAGATTAAACATCCCCTCAGTTAATCACAGTAAAACCCCCTTATTTTCTGTTTGTTTGCCGTCGAATCCAACATGGACGCAAACAGCACGTGCCCGCTCCACGTGACTCCTTAACTGAGGTTCATCTCCGGCTCGCCGCGCTAATGAGCGGCGCTCTGAGGCGTAATGCTGCGGCAGGCAGTAACTTTAACAACTTGAGGCCCGCATGCACAGTCAGATGAGCGTTTAGCGGCGGTAAATGCGGGGATTATAAATACCGTCTCACCGCTTTATCTCTTCTCTCAGCAGTTTTATGTGGGCCGCTGGAACGGCTTCCAGATGTGTTGTGTTCGCGCTGCTCGCCGTAAACGAGCTGACTCAGGTTGATTGAGTGGAGAGCCCCTCCGGCTGTCCCCATCACCCCCGGTTCACACAGTAGCTTTAAACCGTCAGAGGCTGGTCCTCAGCCGACATCTCGGACTTTGCTGTAGCGCCCCCTTCTGAAAAGATCCAGAATAAAAACATTCCCAATCGGTAGTTTGCAAAATTTTCCAAGCACTCTCTGTGCATCCTCGTGCAAAACCCTTGAGGAATCCATCTCTTCATCATGTTGCCTTGTTTGTGGGTAATTTCTTATCAAAATGTATGTTAGAAGCAGAAAAATGTTTGAATTTCACACGATATCTATGTGACAGCTCTACGACTGAAACTTACACAAAATTATAGAACAGTAAACATTAATATTGTTTACTTATTTGTATAACAGAGTAAAACTCTTACTTCCTGGATAAACAGTGCTGAAACAGGCTAGGGTGGCTAGAGTTTGAAAACAGTCAAAATGGATAAAGTAGCTAAAGAGGCGCTAAATTAACAAATGTGTTTAATATCACTAAAAAGAGTGAAATGCTTAAAAGAGGTTAAATACGATTGCTAAAACAGCTTGAGTGGGTAAAACAGATGACAGATGACAAACACAGTTCAAAGCTGGAAGATGATTGAAAACTTTAACTACAAATAAACCTGTATGAGCTATATGTTTAAATGTTGACTATTTTGAGGCTCTAGAAAACATGTGTGTGAAACAGCAACAGGCAACTGAGATCACCCGAGTGCGAAAGGTAATGTGAGACAGAGCAGGCGAAACACGTTTATAATTTCCCACTTCGATCTCTGCATTATGAATCCCCGACACCGCTCTGGCGCTTGGCGACGTACAGCGAAGAGAACTTTGCATTAAAAATGCACGGCGCCGCGTCGTGACGCTGATCCGCCGTGACGTTAAAGACCTTGCCTCTCCCCCCGTGGCGGTCTCGGCGGGAACGTCGGCTGCTCGAGAACCGGCCAGTCACGTATCGCGTTTGTCAAACTCTGTGTTTTCTGTCTCGCCAGAGCTGGATCTGAACCGACTGGACGGCGACACCGTCTGCCCGCCCATGAGGAGCGGGCAAGATGACCTTCCAGGTACAGAAGCCTCTCTGGAACGCTCACAAGTAAAAGTAAAAAAAAAAACCGCAGAAGTTCGCTTCGAAAAAACTGGAGTATCTGAGGGAAAGGTGAGGGTGGGGTGGGGGGGTTAATTAGTTGCACAGGGTGGGCTGCAGAGCGCCTGCAGACACCTTATGGCTTTCAAACCAGGCAAATAAAACCTTCCACAAGAGTTTTACAGAATTTCAAGTCGAACTCAGCAAGATTGTAATTGCTCGCCACTGTGGAGTGCGTTCGCCCCTTCAGCACATCTGTGCACACTCTGCACTGCGGTTTCATTAAGTCACCGCTGTTTTTGTTTTTCTTGCTTAGATGATGTTTGTTGCTCCGTTTAATAATGCAATCATGAGGGAAAATAAGGAGGAAAAAACCTGTTGGCTATTTTTGGATTAATGGACGGTTGATTCTTTATTACAGGTGAAGTTTTTCTAATTAAGAAGCAGAAATGGTCTTTAAAAACAGGAAAAGCAGTGAAACTCCTTTATTCATACATAGGCCTGGAGTTTTATGACCTTACTTTAAATCATTTGCTCATATTTAATTACACTGATTTGAATTAAACCTTATTTTCGAATTAAACGGTTTATAGTCAAACTACATCATTAAACTGTTCACAATCTGGTCTGTCGGCTACTGTTGATGAAAAAATACCAATATCTGTTTTAGGTGACATTGTTGTGTTTTGTGCTTAAAAACAAAAGACGATTTATATTAAAACTTTAATCAAGCTCATCCATCACACTGATCCACCACACACGGCAGTGCACAGACTGTTTCTGTGTTTTTATTTAGTGATGTCTTGCTTTGAACTTTAATGAATATATTGGCTCTGAGTTACCTCAAATTTCTACAAAAACTTAATTGAAGCAGATGAAGAATAAGAAATGTCTAAGTCCCTCTTATTTTTCTATCAACCAACAAACAGTCCTCTAAAGCTCTGTTTAAGCGACTGTGCTTGTGCTAGCTAATTGCTATTGGCGCAGCGTTTGAGCCTGTTGGAGCCACAGCGACGCTGTTATTTTTGCAAAAGAGAAAAAAATCAAGTCAAGGCATTCTGTGTAGTACACTGACTAAAACCTGGGAACAGAGTGCGACAAGGCAAGGCCGGAGCGATCAAAAAGAAAAGAAAAGATTTTAGCTGATTTTATACTACCATCAGAATTGATCATCCAATGGTCAAAGCTGAAGGGGGGTAGGATGGTAATGGGGTGAAAAGAAAAGAAACTGGACATAAAATTAATGTTGTTTCAGTCTTTTTGCCGAAAGTTGTAGCTCATCAATGTCTGTAAGGCTGAGCCACAGTGGCTACGCCTTATGAGCACAGTAAGACAGCAGCACAAGTTAAATCACATTGTTTTTGTGTTTACGTTTCAGAAAAGTTCAGCATTCTTTATTACTTGATTACTAAAATTCACCAAATAGTATCTATGTTTTTTTTGTTTTCCAAAGCCTGGTCAAATACTTCCAGAGTATAAATTTGTGCCAAAAGTTTGCGTTTTGATAATTTATCACTTTGACATGAGATTAAAAACCACAGTGTCATCGGCGTGGGAACGTCCCGTGATGATGACTGAACCAAATTACCTGACGCACGGTACGGCGTCCTTCTCCTTCCCCCAAGGTTTCGATCTGATCACACAGTTCCAGCTGGACGTGATTCCGCTGAAAGGCGTGAGGAAGGTGGACGGTTCCACTCCCCTCCAGGTGGCCTACCGCCTCGACAAGGAGGCCAACTTCCAAATTCCAACCATGTAAGTACAGTAGAGGCCGTTTTAAAAGGCACAACAGACAAAACACACACACACATGCACACACACTGATGTGGAGCAGTGTTTTCCGCTATGCAGGTGTTGTGTTATTATAGGTCCAGTGCAGATGTTAGCGGTGTGTAATTGGTGGAGGAAGAGCATGCCTGGACCTATTTGGCATCCCATAGCTGAAGTATTTGTGTGTTTTGGGGGGGTAAGGGGGGGGATCGGAAAAGGACCCTGGACCTCATTTGAAGAGAAGAGTGGAGTCTCCGTGTGTATTTTAGTAATGATTTATTGTCGCGGCAGGGGCCCCTTTAAAAGGTTTAGAATAAACAGAAAATAACATGTGCTGACAGCAGCACAGCTTTCCTGTGAAGATTTCTCCTACTTTGTAATTAAGCAGCACAAACTGGGAGGGATTAATGCACTGGGGCGCCCCGGGGCCTCAGTAAGGTGTGGCCCCTGTAGAGAAACCCGACCACAGCTGGTCCTTTTGACTGTTTTATACTCATGATTTACCTTCATTTAACAATATACATTAAGGGCCTGTTCCTTCTTTTTGCCTTTATTTGACTTCTTTCCTTCGGATAATGACATTATCTTCCATTTTCCTGAATCCTTCACTGAAATGATGGATATTTGTACAGTCAGTGTTATTTGAAGATATTTGAAGATTTTTCTTTTATGAGTTTTTAAAGGCAGTAGAAATAAACGCTAGATAGGCTGGATAGAAATATGTTTAAAATCAAATGTAAAACTGGAAAAGGAGTTGAGTTGAGCAGAAAATCCAACTTGCTCGTCTGTCTGTCCAAAAGTCTGCATCCTCCCATAATGCTTTTCCATATTGTCTGAGTACGAGTCTGTGGTTTCATTACAGAAACAAAAAACAGCACCCACTAGTGGCCCAATGTGAGAACTACATCTTTTTTTCAGCATTTCTGCTGAAGTGGACATTGTTTTCCAAATATTGCTGTGTACACTTTCAGAAACGAAAACGCAGAAATCATGTGTTTTCATTGGAAACGTTTAATGGTAACCTCAGATTAATCCATACTGGCAACAGAAGTTTGAGTAAAATGCTGCATAGATAGACCATCGGATGCTACGCAGCCTGTCTGTTTTGATGTCTTGAAAAAGGGCAAAATAATTATTATTAATAGATGTCTGTATGTATTTATGAATGTTCTTGATTTAAGTAATTGTGCTTAAATTAGATCAAAATTTTCTGTCCGTTTTCATTTTTGGGTTTTCTCAAAATTCCCAAAGCGCACTCAGAATCTCACCCCTGCATTTCGTTCAAGTCTTGATACCCTGCATTGAGCATCCAGCCTCCGTATGCTGACCTTACATAACCAGCGCTGTCTCCTGGCGCTCCCCGGTGCGCCTGCTCCACTTCGTTCTGGCTAATCTTCTCCTGCAGGCCCGGCTTCCCTCAGAGGCCGTTACGTAAGCGGCTGGCACCCTGCGACTGCGCCTCTCCGGCCCGTCACACAGAATGTAAATACGTGTTTATCCCCAGTCCGGTGGCACTGCCCGCACTTTGAAGTCCAACCCCCCCCTTTTTGGTTCCCCTCTTCTTTTCTTTTCTTTTCTTTCCTCTGGGGCGAATGTCGCACATAGTTGAGGCGCTGTCACCTGGGGCAGGAGCCGAGCAGAGAGGGCTCCGTATGTTTTTACTGGGTTACAGGAAGCCACTTTATTTATTGGCGCACCTTGATCATTTTACAAGACGGTAAAAGTCCGGCTGCCGCGTCCGTCCACCACCTAGTGAGAATCTGGCTCGTTAAAAACAGATGCAAACCAGGGCGGCGTGTTGGAACTGAACCTCTGATTTATGCTTTCAGAGCGTCTCATTTGTGATATAATGGCTCGCTTTAAAGCCCGATCTCTCATAGAGGCACACAGCTTTAATTTCAATCTCCAAAGACGATGATGACAAGGCTCTGAGTTATTTTTACCCCCATCTCGCTCTCGATTTGATGAGAGTTTTGCTGAGTACTGCTTATTTTGTGATCATAAATTAGCTCTGACATTAGACTCAAGTCCCAGATGAATGAGAAGACTGTCAGATGTTTAAAACCCACTGATGCATAAGTCACACTGACTCGCCATGAAAAATGTCATTGAAAATACAACAAAGCCAACATTCCAACAGAAATCACAAATAAAGTTTTAATAAAGTTGGTGCATTTAATATGCATTGAAAAGCTTTAAAATTCTGAATTCACTTTGAGATACTGGATGTTTTCTGTATTGGGAACTTATCCACTGGTTTGTGTTAACACTCTTTTACTTTGTTGTGTTGTTGGAATGCATGGAGGACTTCACTGGAAAAGTTAATTTATAATTGTTGTTCTCCACTTTTACCTTTGGGACGTGATTTCCAAAAAAGAACTCAAAACATAGCTTCAGACCACAGCACTATACTTTAATTTTTTATCTACAAGACTGTCTTAAATGGGTCTGATTACAGGAAAACAGCATCTCTCTCTTTTGTTGATGTATGGTTTCCTCTCCTGGGTGTTGAAGGTGAATTAGTTTTTGTAATTGATTCAATTAACTCTGTTCACAGAGAATGTTTTTTTTTGAGTTGGTGCATGAGGCGATTCCCAGACGAGATGGTTTTTCATTAGTATAATTCATGAGCATTGGAGTCGACCGCAAAGTCTCAATGGACCAGTCGACGCAGAGAGACTCTCACTCTCACAACTGCAGGAAACTTATGAGCAGTAAAACCTAAAACTCATGTTTTTGTACTGTGGAAGGAATCTTGAGATAATTCGTTCAGGCATAAGGAGAACATGTAAACTCCTACAGAAAGGCTACAGTCTCCTCACAATGGAGACAAGAGTGTTAACCTCTTCCCCAGTCTGCGGTGTGTTACCCTGGCCCCTAATATCTTTCTAAAATAAATGTTTTTGAACAATATGAAGGTTTAACAGTTTATTGTTGTTCACATATAGTACCCAAAGACTTTTTATGTTTCTGTAACCACTAGCTGTAGCCTGCCCCTTACTTCAAAAACCACCACAGGCGGGTTTAATTAGCAAGCTTTGCTGCCCACCCCACTCAGTGTCGTTTATGTAATAACGATGGGCTGAAAATGCAGTTGTTTCAGAAAAGTTTCTTGTTCAGACAGCAACATTTTGAAAATAATCACCGTAAACACCGAAACATCATAAACATTTAAAAATATTGTGGCATTCGATGAGCGGTGGCGGCGGCGAAGAAGACGGAAGCATTGCTCTGTAGGTTCGACAAACTGGAGTTTTATTGTTAGAACAACTGAACCCCAGCTGCAGTGTGCGCAGGCTGGGTCACTCCCCAAACAACCCCCCTGGCACACGGTCCGACAGGAAATGGACACAAAAAGAACAGAAAACGTGGCAACAGGCACACGACAAACCAAAACACAACCATAACAAAACGGAACGCAAATAAACACCACACAACACACAAAGCGGCCTCGAACTTGGGCCAAACAGTCCCACTACCCATAATCCTTAGCGGCCCGGTACAGTCAATGGGGGAGCGGCCCCCGGCGACCGCTACAATATTAACATCTTGGTTCTGCCGTTGTTATTTCCAATCCGCTTGCAGAACCACAGGCAATGTTCAATGTTTCAGAGAAGCAGCATTTTCATTTTAATTTACACTGAGATGAGAAGCGGAGATTTTTGAAAATGCTGCATTCTGTTAGAAGTTTTCTTTTTTTAAAATGTCAGATTGTGCATTTTCATGTCAGAAAACTTTCGCATTTACACGAAATGGTGCAAAAACGAGGTCTGTTTACAATTAAAAGGCAGAAACGCTGAAAACCATGCAGTTTTCATGTTGGGCCACAAGTGGGTGCTGTTGGTCGTTGTTGTAACAAAATATTTGCTTTCACACTTGAAACGGGCCTAACTTTCGGTCTAACTTATACTTAGAAAAACATTGCTTTTTTTGTTTCATGTAAACAAGAAACACATTTCTCCCAAGTAAAGTGCAGTTGCACAGATTATCTGCAAACTGATGTAGAAGTACCGTCAATTGTTGAACAGTTGAAAAAAGACCTGAATAATCGACAGACGTTGTTCCTCCTCAGGCTGAACTTTCCTCGCGGCTTCCCCGACGAGTACTCCTTCATGGTCACCTTCCGCATGATCAAGAACACGGTGAGCAAGGTGTGGAACGTCTGGCAGGTCGTGGACGAAGACGGCTACAAGCAGGCCGGCCTGCGGCTCAACGGCGACCAGCAGGCGCTGGAGTACTTCCTGATGGGCGCCGACGGCAACCTCCAGACCGTCACCTTCCCCGGCCTCTCCGTGCTCTTCAACACCAAGTGGCACAAGGTGATGATCGGCGTGGAGCGCGAGCAGGTCACCCTGTACGTGGACTGCCAGCCCGTGGACCAGAAGCCCATCAAGGGGAAGGGCCCCATCAACACCGAGGGCGACACGCTCATCGGCCGGCTGGACGCCGACCCCGACGCCTCCGTGGTGGTGAGCCTCGCCGCGTCTGATCACGTCGAGGGGAGAACGGGCGTTGGAAGCGCGTCGGGGTTCATGCGAGCGCTGAATTCTAAAGAGCTGCTGTCACAGCAAAGCCGCTCAGCTGGGTTCCGGCAGGGGAGAAAGGGGAAAACTTAATCCCCTCAGAAAATTGCATTGCCTGGAAAATGGAGCTCAACAAGCCGGATAGAGGGCATCGATTGAGAAGTACAAAGACGTGACCGCGCCAAGACGAAGCCTTTCGACACCCCATTCTCCCCGTCGCACGCCACGCAGAGAAGCCCCGTCCCGAGCCCGAACTAACATGAGCGTCTCTTTCCAGTTCGAGCTCCAGTGGATGCTGATTCACTGCGACCCGAAGCGAGCCCAGCGAGAGAGCTGCAGCGAGCTGCCCGCCACCGAGGTACAGTAACCAGGACTCGGACCTGCTGTGGTTTGTGAGGTTTTACTGAGCTCCCAGCATGCCAAGGGGGCGAAAACAACGGAACCACTGAAACAGATTTGCACAAGTGTAACCAAAATGCTCCGCCAGCTTTAATAGGTTGCAGTTCAAGTTGGATGATTTGACAACTTTCCTTTGCTTCTTCTTGTTTTTTTTTTTTTTTTTTCTTTTTAATTTGGAGTCCTATTTGCACAAACATTTCTTGGAGGCAGAGCTGTTTGGACAGATATGATCTCATTGAAAGCTTTGCCAGAACACAAATCCTAATTAGCTAACTGTTCAAGTTGGAAGAAAACAGAGGAAGTGTGATCCTATTAAAAAGTGTGAGATCAGAAAACCAACCTGCATAGCGAGCGCTGTGCCAGCGGGGTTTGTGGTTGCATTTAAATTCAGAGCAGAAGACAATCGCTACTTGAGGCTGAGCGTGCCAGTCGATAGCTCCTGCAGAAGGAAAACAACGAGAGCAGCACGGAAACGGCGAAGCTGTAAAGCTGCAGCAGCGCCGAATAAACCACAGGAAAATTAGTCAATCAGGGGAATTAAAAATCAATCAAGGCGTAGAACACATTTTATTTATCCCTCAATGAGACATTTCCAGTGTAGCAAGATCGACTAAGCGATCGATAATAAATTAAAAAGTATTAATAAGAACAGTAGCACCGAGTCAGGATAGTAGGCTATAAAGTATATAAGAAACTCATCATTGTTAGCTGGAAAAATGTGGTTTTACATGGTTTGACACACAATCAGCCCTTTCACAGTTCAAGACAACATTCCCAATTCTCTCTATCTACATCACTTCTTGGAAAGAATACACAGCAGCGTTCCAGTTAGTTAAAAACATTATGACCAAGTGAAAGCTGTTTTCAGGTCAGCTCTTTCTGATTACACTTAAAGTATTATACCTTTTTTTGTTTGTTTGTTTTTCATCCACAAGAACAGTATAGCTCCCTCTGCACAGGAAACACTCGTCTTTGCTAATTCACCCATTTTCAACTAGTTCTCAACTCAAGCGCCATTTGTACAACAACGTTTCAAGTGAAAACACATGGTTTTTGAGTTTTCGTTTCAGAGAAGTTTCCTTTTACACAGAAAATGGCAGAAATAATGAAAACGATGTCATCGTCACGTCGGGCCACCAGTGGGTGCTGTTTGTTTCTGTAAAGAAACCACAGGGAACAACACACCTGAGCAGTCACAATGATGTGCACACTAACATGCTTTACAATGTTTCAGAAAAGTTGCATTTTCATCCATCCAGTCGCCATAATAACAGTCTACCTTAGTCATCTCTCCATACCAGTGTATTTTCCCATGGATATCGTTTTAAAGAAGTTGCCGACTAAATGCTAAACTTTTCTGAAATGCAAAAACAATGCGTTTTTCAATTGAAACGTTGTCATGTAAACATGGAATGGTGAACGATTGGCCTTCTGCTTGAGCCACGGTTCCTATTTAATTCTTTCGAGTTCATATGTAATAATAAACTCAGAAGAGGTCTGTGATTTCTTCCATTTTTCGTTTTCCCCATCAGTGTTTGTAGATAAATGCTCACATTGTAGTGAACATGATAATCTGAAATCACAGACTATATTTGACCTTGAGCAGTTTATCTCACATTGTTTCTTTTCCTCCGTTATGAATTCCAACGGCACAGCGTAATTTATTTTTCTGTCACGTTTATGTGCCCCCCCTTCATCCTGTAATGAACTACATCATTTGCCGGCCTCTGAAAAAGTGCACGACACTCCCGAGTGAATAATATCTTTTATTTCTATGCGGCTGTGGTACAATTAATGAGCTGTCAGCCTCTGAGAAATACTTGTGCACAATGAAAGTGCCACTCTGCTGTCTCTGGTTTAAAAAAAAAAAAAGAAAAGAAAAAAAATGCTCCCAGTACATTGAATTAGGATTAAAGAGGGAGAAGGAGAGTTTTCATTAAATCACTTGTATGAGAATGGAAATGATTGTGGCCCCTGCAGACAGAAGCATTTCCTGGCCGGGCGCGCTCTATTAGATTCCAGGCTAACATGGTGGGAGTGTGTGGGGCTGTGTACTTCAATGACAGCATGATATTACTCACGACTGTGACGATGACACTGGTGCGCTTCTGCTGGAGCTTTTTGGTGGGGGGGTGGTCGTGACTACTATCACTAACTCTCCCTTTTATCTGATCTCTCTTGCTTCTTCAGATGTATGCCAATGCTGAGGTATTTATCCTTTTCTACTCTTACCTTCTCAAAGCCAATAATCTATTTCGGTTTGCTTCGATTGCCTAATTGCCTCGTCGCTTTTTTCCTATTAGGTGGTTTTGTTTTTGTTTGCTGCTACCAGATTCAATCATTTCTACAATAAAAAAAAAGCTCAGAAAAAGGAAAAAAAAAAGTCAGGGTAAAACATGAATGTCTTTGCAGGTTCTATGATTTTGATCATCACACTGCTAACGAAACTGAAAATTGCAGAGTGAAATCTCAACAATGATTTGAATGTAAAATATACACATTAATTATTTCACAGTAATGGATTTCAACCAAATGATCTGAAAGATTATTAAATATTGAGCAAATAATCTCATCAAATCTCTACTTTTTGATATAAATAGTCAAATATCAAAGCGGTTGCTGCAGAATCAGCTGTAATCAGGTAATCATGAACACAGCTTTTAGCCTATTTAATTCATAGATGTCATTATATCTGTAAAAACACCTGCTCAGCTACTTGTTGAGACAAGAACTTTTTAATTAATTAATTCATGCAACATATTAATCAGCGACATCAGGCTGGTGGATTAAGTTGCTGGTGTTGTAGGAACAGACAAGACAATCTTTGTCATCACTGATTGTAGCTTTTATCAGGTGGAGAACAATTTTGTTTTTTACATGAAGCTTGAGATGATTAAAAAAAAAAAAAACACTGAACCCTCTAACTCCCAAACTCCTAAAGGAAAAGTTTAAATTCTATTCTTCACATGTAGAAAATATAGTGAAAACAAATGGCCAAATTTCCTATACAGGGACTTTAAATAATGTTTAAATAGACTGTAAATAACCAGAGATTTTGTACCTTACAGGAGAAATATCTGTAAATGTGGGCCCTCTTCAAGGACGTGATGCAAAATGAAGACTTACTGGTGTCATCTCTTTAATGATTTATTTTAATAATTCAATTCATCCCCCACAATCTCTTCAGTTTATTCCTTCGTTTTAAATGATTTCTGAACAGTTGTGACTGTCCTTGTTTATATCCTGTTTAATATGTGTTTATCTCCTCCCTCAGCCGGACAAGTCAGTGCAAGGCCCCCCAGGAGCCCCGGGGCCAGAGGGCCCCAGGGGGTCCCCTGGAGAAAACGGCCGAGATGGAAGAGACGTAAGTCTTTTCAACATTTTATCAGCAATTTTAACTCAGATATTCAAATGCAGTATATTTAAAACAAGGTTGATTAGTACACCCCTCAATCACCACACACTGAAATCCAAACCAACACCAGAAGCTGAAGTGGGAGAGAAACAGGAAGTGCATTAGATCTAATGAACCTTTGAAAAAAGGCTTGTGGAGGCTTTAAAGTCTAAATTCAAAGGATTGCCTCACTTTTAATTGGATTTTAATGTATTCGGGATTTACTGGCTCAGCGAAACCAAACAGACTCAAACCCCTCATAATGACGTGTCAGCAGGTAGCTGCTCGAACTGATGGAAGCTGGATCAAAGAGCCTCCACAGTCAGGAAAAGACGGGAAACCGACTTGAACCAACTACAAAACAACATGACCTTCTCCATCCTTGACGTCAGATTTCCTTTCATTCAGTGTTTTTCTAGGTCAAGAACGCGGCACCGTTCGATCCTTGTTCAAACTTGTACTGCTTTCTAAAAAATAACAATCTTCTTAAATCCTTGATTCGTGATCTGTGCTTCAAATTCCTTCTGTTAGTACATGGGGACAAGTCATGCATATATGTTGAAGTCCATATTCTTTTGGAACTTGACAGTTTTAGAGTTCAGTCACACTTAGCAAACAACAGCACCCACTAGTGGCCTGGCATGCTAGCTGCATCGTTTCCAAATCTTGTCCACGTTAAACACAAAGTTTTCTGAAGTGAAAACGCGAAAATGATGACGATGCCTATGACAGAGGACCTAAACACAAAACCAGATTCAAACTGAAAATGGTTTTTATTCAAGGAACAGGGCATAGTAGAGTAGAAAACCACAACAACAGAAACAACATGGACAACTCAGTAAAGTCACCTGGACAGACCGAGAGCTTCTATAAACATACAGAATGAGGAAGGTTTTTGATGACACATTGGTGGAAACATCACCTGGATCGTCTGAGTCAAACTAACATCATGAACTGAGGAAGTTACTTAAATAACGGATGAATCTTCTACCAAGACATACGTCTGACTGATCGGTGATTCACTGACTCAACAATTTCTTTGGATTTTTATACATTCCTTTTATTTCCTGAAATATCATAATCACCAGAGAGAGGGAGACTTCTTCTGCCTTTGATGACAGATTTTTTTTTCCCATCTCTCCAGGGTCTTCCAGGGTCTCCTGGCAGTCCGGGCACTCCTGTAAGTATTAAATGCAAAAGCTATTCCCACACAAAATACCTGCAGGCTGTTGATTTACCCCCCCCCTCCCCCTTCCACACTCCCTCGCTCTCTCTTTGCGTTTGTTTGTTTGTCGGATGACACCTCTGGGAAATGATTCACTCGGCGTCTTTGTTCCAGCAGTTGAACAGTCCAAAAGCAGTCTTGTCTAACACAGTGCGACTTCACATCAAATTCGAACATTTCCAGAAATGACTCTCCGTCGCTGCCGTGAGCCTGCCATGAACCTCCCAGAGAGAGTATTCCGCTAGATTTTATGATGAACCAAGACAAAAAAAAAAAAACATCTGCTGGAAATTGTCACCTCATGGTATTCTGAATTAATGATGCAAATAAACTTTGAAGCTTTGCTCAAAAGTTACCTGGTGTTTTGCCACTTGCTGTGCAGGTCGTTACGTTCAACCACCTGAAATTTAGATTTAATATTTTACTTTTTCACAGTCAAGTTATGTTCTTTTTGGTCCAAAAAAAGAAAGAAATCATAAATCACTTTGTATAATTTGTTCTAGTTCCTGCTACTGTTATCTAGATGAGTCATGGATGGATGGATCTACTAATTGCATTTATGCAGATGACTAAACCATGTGAGGGTCAGACTGGGCCGCCGCCTCTGTCGTTTCCCGTCGCTGCGTCGCCGTCCGGCCCGTCCGTTATCAGCGTGGCCTCACACCAGCTTGTCTCGGAGCAGATCTCAGGAACATCAAGAGCAGCCCACCTTTCATTGAATAAATGTTGACCAGCTTCTGCCTCCTCTTGTTTCTTAGCAACAGCACATCGAGATCCAGGGAAGAAGATAAAGCTGTTTTTTTTTTTTCTTTGTTCCTGTCGTCTGTTTCTCAGGGCAGCAAAGGAGAGCAGGGAGAGATCGGCCTTCCTGGACAGAGGGGTCTACCCGGCCTTCCAGGATCTGCTGTAGGAACCTTCATCTTTGTTCAAATATGAGTGAAATTGAAAGAAAGAAAAAAGTGTGAAAAGTTCTAGTTATTCAGAATGAACTTTTAGAAGAAACTGTAGTGACTGAAGGTCGTCACAGGCGCCCATGGATCTCTCAGTGTGAAGGTGGTCATTGTGTTTTGACTGTGTGCTTATTACCTGCAGGGTTTACCCGGTCCAATGGGACCCCGAGGGCCTGTCGGAGAGAGAGTGAGTCCGTCAGCTTATGCTTCACATTTCAAACATTGGGAGCCATTTTCCAAAAGTTGCAAACAACCAACACTCAACAAAGTTTTCCATTTTTACTTGAATACATTGCAAACAGATCCATCATGTTATTAATCTCTTTTGTTTGTTTGTTTGTTTTTTTGTCGTAGTTCTGTTTCAATCAAAAAGTGCTCACATCCTGATTTTAGAGCGTCTTCCTCTAAAAGCAGTGATGTATCTTGTAGCATCCCTACAATAAAGCAACTATGTAGCCATTGTTCGAACAAGTTATTTAAACATGCTTTCCCAAGTAAACGGTAATTTTTTTTCACTTGTTCACAGCAACCTGCACAATAATGGCTTCAAAAACCATAAATACAAAAATATTACATAAATCCCTCTTTTGTTGCAGGGACTTCCAGGCTTTCCTGGACCTCCAGGTCCTCCCGTGAGTAGATAAGTTAAAGCAACAGTGCTGATATTTGAGATATACAAGCTCATGTGACGATTGTTTGTTCTTATTTTTTTCGCAGGGCCCGACAAGTGAAGGACCTGCTGTATGTGGTTGTTGCAGTTTATTGTTTCTCTCATACAGATGTGCTCATTCTGAGATTTCTAGAGAATGTGTGACCTGATGTGAAGGTCTGTGTCTGACAGGGACCTCCGGGGAAACCGGGGACTCCAGGAGACGAGGGAAACATCGGACCCGAGGTCAGAACATAAAATCCACAGATCGAACGGCTTCATAGATAAGCATAAACAATGAAAAAGGGAAACTGTGAAGCAACGGATTTGTTTTTCCTTGGTATCATTATCAATATATAAACTAAGTCTATAACATTTTATCCTTAATCCTGGTTTTTCCAGACATTCAATCAAACTTGCATCCAAATTAAGTACATTTATATAGATCATGTTCAAAGATACAATAATCAAAAAAAGCACCTGAACAAAGTTCTTTGTTTATTTCACATCTCATTGAATAATTTCCTGTTACTATTTCACAACTCACCTTTGCTGCAATGCATAAAAATGAAGAAAATTCAGTAAAATACATAAAAATTGAGGATATTTGCAGAAATAATCCAATTCTCTGTCTGTCTTTGAGGTTTCCTATCGATACTTATGATTTGTTTATACTTTGTTACTCAAGGTAGTAGAAGCTTGATCCACATTTAACAAAATGCTTATACACACATTTATTGCATAAATCCATTGCATTGTATGCATAAATCCATATTTTGAATTGCAGGGCGCACCTGGACCCAGAGGCTCACCAGGCACAGCAGGACCCCCAGGCCCTCCTGGTCCACCGGGGCCGGTGGTAAGAACCAAACCTAAACTCAGGGACATCAGAAGTTAGTGTTGCATGAACTAATCTATCGTTTTATGATTGGTGTTCGTCTGCAAATACCGCTGCATTTCATTAATCACAGGCCTTTAATTGTCCAAAAATGTTTTATTTAAATTTTTAATTTAAATTTAAATGTTTTATTTTCATTTTGAATAAATCTGAGAGCATCCAATCTGAGAAGTCTCCAAACACAGAAGTAGAAAGTCATCCTGGGATCTTCAAAGCTGAAAAAAACAGGGTGAATTCAAGAAATTTGGAATCAAATTTGATCTGAAATTGCAATAGGTTTTTATTTATTTTGGAGAATGTCACAATGAGACACAAAGTACTTTTTCATTGAGACATATTTTTATATATAGGAGATTAAAAACTTATTTCATGCAAATCTTTGTTATAAATGCGGCTCCCCAATTTTTGTACTTCATGCACTTTGTCAGTGACGTCTTGTTACATTTATCCCAGTTTTATGAGTTTAACCTATTCACTTGAACTTTAATGACATATTGAAGTGTTTTTAACTTGAAAATATATTTAAAACTTTTAAAATGTTCGCTTTCATGATGTCAAGGTATAAAGTGTGAAAGTGTGGCTCGCCAGATTTTGTAGGTGACGCAAATGATTTGTTAATGTATTTTTGCATTATGGATTTATTACATTTGGCTTCTAGTTTGAACATTAACAGCAGTAAAAAGCATTTTGGGTTGAATACACATGTTTAAGAATGATTGATGTTGAAGTACAAAGGAGTTTTTACAGGAAATTATTTTCATGACACAATCCACTCTGACCATCACAATAGTGCTTGATACTCGCAGACCTTTCTGAACCACCTGCCGCATGCTCTTCAGGTGCAGCTTCACAAGCTTCATGCTAATGAATCCTTTTTCCTGTGAACTCTTGCCCTTTCCTCTCTGCATGCAATAACGTTGCAAAGCACACTCATTCTTCACACATTCACACGCCACTGTGGTGGATTTATGCAAACATCTAAAGCCCCTTCGGGATGGTTTTAGATGTCACTCTGCTGTGTTTTAGGGACCGCCGGGTGCCAGCAACGAGGGAAGTGGGGAAGCTGTGAGTGTTTTATGGTCCTACACGCTGCCAAATGGTTTTTCTGGATGCATGAGCCAACTGAAGTGGTGACGGTGCATTTTGAATCTGACTGACTCACTGGCGTCAGAAAGAGGTCGACTGACGGTGTGTGCATGTGTGTGTGTTTGTGTGTGTCCATAGTGTCCTGCCGCCTGCCCCGCTGGACCTCAGGGCTTGGCCGGGGTGCCAGGGATGAAGGTGAGCCTTGTTCAGCCAGTTCAATGTTAAAACAGAACCAGACTAGAAATTGAATTTACTCAGCACAAGAAAGAAAAGTGATGCCAGAACAGTGGGAGGAAGAAGGTGTGGCTCTGTCTAAAGCAATGACGCATCGACAGGACAGACCAGAACTGATCTGTTTCTGAGGGAAAGCAAGAAGACTGATGTAAAACTATCTGGCACGGCCCTGCTGCGACTTTTCATCACATTGGAACTCTTCCAACTTTGAACCTTGAAACTCATTTAACCTTCTGCTCCAGAATAACGTAATTGAAGTCCTTGTTGATCTGAAATGAAGTACATAACCTTTATTTATCATGTACAACGTTGCAACATTTTCTTTTAAATTTGCAATTCAGAAACCTTTTCTGTAAGCAGTTACTCCAAAGTGCTGATTCAGTCAGTCAGTTGCTCGCTCGCTTGTTTGTTTATTTACCCTTTAGTCATTTGCCTGTTCTCTCATTCATTGTTATTTTGTTCATTTTTTAGTCATTTTGTTCATCAGTTCATTAGTCAGTAAATGTGTTTATTAGTAGGTCAGTTTGTTAACTAATTAGTTTGTTAGTTCAGTAGTTAGGTAATTAGTTTGTTAATGAATTTGTTAATCAGTTCATTAGTTTGTTGGTTCATTAACTGATTTGTTTGTTCATTATTTCATGTGTTTGTTCAGTCGTTCCTGTGAAACAAAACACTGTGAGTTAAACCAAGTTCGATGCAGGACAATTTTCCTGTTCATTCACTGATAAACAGTCTGTCCAAAAAGGATTGATGCCTCTGTTAAACCACAACGGGCCATAAGATCCTACATATAGTATGTTAGATTTTTGCTTATGTTGCATGAGAACAATTGGATGAAATCCACAAACACTGAGTGAAAGTCAAACAGCAAATTAATCTAAATTTGATGAGAAACACAATATGCTAAATAAACCATTCCGAATCTGTGGGAGAATGGAGAACTACAGCAGAGATTCAGGCAAGACTTAAAAAGTGGTTAAACAGCAAAAATACCTTTCAGCGAATTTGGCAAATAAAAGCCATGGACAGCCAGGTGAGGAAATGCCACTTCGCATACACACATTGCACGATGTGGAACACACAAACTTGACATTCTACATTCTTGAAGGCCCTACATTGTTTCTGTATCAGATTTCCATGATTTCATTTTGAGTAAGGAAATGAGAATGTTTATAGAGACAGTATAAACAATGGTTGGGATGTGAAGAATACTGATCACAGTTTATGCTGATGACCTCTCAATATTTGTTCATGTTGTGATCAAATGTAGCAGCTGTCTGTTGGGACTGATTTACACCCTCTCTGAGTTACTTTTTGTTTAAATCTGTTAAGCAGGGAAGTGAAACTGCTTTCATTCATTTGTAAAATTTTGTGAGAATAATAGATTGAAAATATTGAATTCATTTTTTCACTGACACTTGTTTGATAAATATAAATTGTCTATTCATTTCTTCACACAACTAATTTCTGTAATTTTTAGTATTTTGTATGTGATTTCTTTAGCATTAGTGTGATTACGAAAGTTATTGGGAATAAAAAAAATATAAAAATAAATTAGATGAAAACATAGCCTGTACTTGTTATGGTTTACTATGAAATCTATTTATTTGTTTATCTATTTATCTATCTATGATTTTCATATATATATATATATATATATGCACATGTGTGTGTGTGTGTGTGTGTGTGTGTGTGTGTGTGTGTGTGTGTGTGTGTATATATATATATATATATATATATATATATATATATATATATATATATATATATATATATATAAAAGTATAGACACACACTTTTTTTTTTTTTTACATTTTAATGCTATGTATTTTTTCCTCCAGGGACACAAAGGTGTGGCAGGTGAGCCTGGAAAAGACGGAGTGGACGGAGAGAAGGTGCGTAAAGAATTTAAAAAGCTGTCATTTCTCATATCTAACAAACTGTGCCTTTGCAGTAAGAGGCTATACGTTGGGGCCAAATGCACATGAGCAGCTTGCGTCCTGTTAATGCCATAACCTGATTTACTCAATGCCATTTTCCTTGCTTTGTTTACAGGGAGACGCTGGAGAGCCGGGCCCTCAGGGGCCGCCGGGTCGCATGGGAGACGATGTGAGAAAATTGAATGACCTCTCTAGATGTCAGATTGAAGATCGCGGCTTTACAGCCTGTTTTTTGGTCGTTTTCAGGGACAAAGAGGGCCTATCGGCTTCCCTGGCAGCGCCGGAGAGAAGGGTGATCGAGTATGTGTTGACTGAACTGAGTTTTATAGGGTCGTACTACTTTTATGGGATGATTGAAATACGTCGTATCTGCAGGGTCCTCCTGGTTTCAACGGCGTCCCCGGACCCACCGGCCCACCCGGAGCTCCCGTAAGAACTTTGATCACTTCTACTGTTTAAAAACTCTTTTTTGACGTGAGACTCTAACTGAAGGTTTTCTCTCAGGGCGTGGAGGGAATCCGAGGTCGGCAGGGTTTGCCTGGACTGAAGGGTGACGATGTAGGTGCTACTTTACAAATCAGGTTAAGAAAAAAACAAAAAAAGAATTTAAAGAGAAACTTAGGATGTTCTGACATTTCATTGATTTCAATCAGGGAGCCGCGGGACCTCAAGGAGAAAAAGGTCCTCAAGGGGAGAAAGGAGAAGTTGTGAGTATGCTGATGTTTTGGTTTTTCTGGTATTTTGTTTTATTGGGGTATTTTTTTACCTGGGTTTCTTTGCTGGGTTTCTTTGTTTCACAATATTTTTGTTATTTTCTTCTGTTTTTTTTTTTTATATTCAATATTTTTGTCTTTTTTTTTTTTTTTTTTCTTTGAAAGGATCCTCCCCCATTGTTGCCTGTTTTTTTCAAGCATTTTCCTCTGTTGCCGCCCCTGCCTTGGCCAGGCCTTCTTTCATAAAGATCCTTTGGATTGTTGATTGTGTTCGTCGTATTACAGGGAGAACCCGGCACAGACGGTTTGGACGGACTTCCAGGAACAGACGGCGCCAAGGTGACCTCTGAAGTGTTTTATTCAAATTACATACTGGAAAAAAAAATAACATCTGCTATATTGGTACATTAAAACTCGCTTTGAGTTCAGGAACTTTGCCGACTGAGTGGAAGAAACAGCGTGGACTGGAATAAATTAATGCTGGTTCAGTCTCAACTGCAAAATGAGTCAGACTGAACAATAAGCAGTTTGATGCTCTAAAGAATATCTGAATCCCATCTTTTGACTTCTAATGCTCGAATCAATCAGAGGAATGACACTGATGAGCAAAACTGAACAAAATGCGTGTTTGACTCAGGAGTTTGGCCTCCATGTGGCTCATTTTGGTTTCCAAAAAGACTGACTTTTGAATTCATAATGTCAAATGTCCATCAACTCTTCCAAAGAAAATGTTAATATTATGAAAACGCTGGACAACATTAACTAAAATATGTTGGCTACATTGACAACATAACCTGATTACCTGTTATAATCTAAAGCTTTTGCTGAATTACAAGCAGAATATTAAAACCTTTTTTTTTCCTGCTACCTTCAGAGCAACAATATCTGAGTTCTCTTGACCTTTGATTGATAAAATCAGATCATTTGTCAAGTCTGCCTTTTGAAAAGTGTTAAAAACTGACTATTGATTGAAACTGTTTCAAATGATTCTATTAAACCAAAAAAAAAATCCCTTCAACAATAAATCTACATACATACATTTTTTTGTATATATTTTTATTGATATAAATAAACGCAAAAGTAAATCTATACCCAATAATTTACACACGGGACGGACTGTACATACATAGAAATGCACATACAGTATAACACATGTATCTAGTATAACACGTCTGAAAGAAGTATTCAAACAATAAAACAAACGCATTATGGTTTTGGTACTTTGGAGATTTTCTTTCATTCTGTCATCTTAGTCATCTAGAACAGCAGCTTAAGAGAGATAACATTAGTTAAGGTTTCAGAAAGGATCTCGTGCTACTTCATCAGTTCATCTTATTTTATTTGCCTGTGCGTAAAATTCAAACTTCAACAAAAGTCATTAGCACTATGTTTCTGGATGGTGTTTTTGGTTCATTGTGCTCGTCGGTATCATCCACAGGGTGAACCCGGCACTCCTGGAGCTGTCGGCCTCCGAGGGATTGTGGGGATTCCAGTAAGTCTAACTCCATGTTTATATCAATCGCATAGTCTATGGTTTCATTGGAAGAAGTAAGAAAACTGTTCAACCACATTCAAACAACCAGGAAGCTGTTCTTCTATGTATTCTTATCTCAAACACTGTGAAGTTATCAGCCACAAAGGTGACTTGAATTGTAAAAAAATGTCATTTGGAGCTATGAAATTGGAAGGAAGAAGGTATTTTTCATGTCTTTTATCTCTTTTAGCTGCCATTCCCCGTATTGAAGTGGCTTTAACTGCTCATCCTGACGTTTTTCTTTCTGAATGGATTTATTCATTATTGAGCCAAAACGCGGCGACCATGGAGAGTTTAGACGAATGAATTAATCTCAATGTTTCACTGAAGGGCCACATGTCTGGCAGATGATGTGGAAACTGTGGGTGACTTCTGTCTGACAGTTACTTACTGCAGTGATCAGTACCTGCTATGATTGTTGGTCTGAGGCCTTTTTACTGGAAACAGTCATCCTTCCCTTTTACACCCAACAGGACAAAAAGCAGAGTCACCGTCATTCCCCTCTTATTTTGTGTGTTTTTGCTCGCAGGGCCTTCCAGGCAAGCAGGGAGTAGCTGGACCCCCCGGTGATAAGGTAATTGGAATCATCTCCTGCCTAATGAGCCTCGTCCTCACAGCGTCATTCCAAATGGCTGCTGCAGCAGAAACCTCTGGCTGAGCCGAGGATTCAGACTAACTCGGTCAAATTTCTGCCGGGGAAATAGGGTGAAACTGGCGCCGAGGGACCCGTCGGGCCTGTGGGACTTCCTGGCAAAATCGTGAGACTCCCTGACGTCCACCAGCTCGTGCTCAACTATTCAGTTTTTGTTCTGAAAGATGTTTTCATCGTCATATTCTTGTTTGTTTTCATGTAGGGTGAACCTGGAAAAGACGGAGAAGATGGAAAACCAGGAGATAAGGGAGCGACGGTCAGTTCCTATTTCAGCAGAAACCTCGTGTCTTTCTCATGAAGCTATTTGAAAAGTTGCCGATAAGTCAAACACAATTTCAATTCACAGGGAGAAACAGGAAAACAAGGCCCAGTGGGACCCGAGGGCCCACAAGGAATCCAGGTGGGACTTTCTTTTTTTCTTTCTTTGTGAGCATTTTCTTTTTGTTCTCAACATTTAGTTAAAAGAGAACTATCGAGGGTGTTCTTGTAGTTTCAGCTTGACTTCAGGGCGGGACGTTAAATAATGTGATGTGGGGAAAGGTTTAGTGGTCCCTGGAGGAGTGGGTATGTGTCTGCCGTCTTTTAAAGAAGTGTAGAAACTAACGTGTCAGGCCACTGCATTCAGTATGAAGCTGTTTAAAGTATTTACTCTTTGCCACATAATTTTGGTTTGATTTCATCGGCGGTATTTCCCTCGTAGCGACCTGCTCTAGTCTGACTGTGATTGGCTCGTCAGTCCTCATGCTGCCCGGTAAACACAGACATCAACCAATCAAATCACTGAATGCGACGAATACCAACAAATCAGAGGCAGTCGGGCAGGTCATGGCCTCATCATCCTGTTAGAGGAAAAAAAAATAGACGATCCAGCTCGTTGATACTCCTGAGTGATGCATCATGGGGGATTTGGAAGTGGGCTCAGGTGGGATGAGGTGAGGTTCATAATGAATGTGTTTCCAGGGTGACAAAGGCGATAAAGGAGCCACTGGTGCCAAAGGACTGAAGGGTCATACTGGGCACAAAGGCGACCAGGTGAGACGAACCTCCTGTTTCTCTGGCGTTAGTTTGAGTTTCTCGGTGTGACGAGAGCCGGCTGAAGGTGTTCATCTGTCCTCATGTGTTCTGAAGGGACCCATTGGACCAGGGGGACCAAAAGGAAGTCAGGTAAGACCGTTTAATCATTTGAAATCAGTTTCGGACTCAGCTTCCACACGTATTCTGATAGACTCACCTTCCAATGTGGCACTTCTGTGAAACAGGGAGACACAGGTGCAACAGGGGATCCAGGAGTCAAAGGAGATCAGGTAGTAGACGGATAAACATCTTTATGTGTTAATGGGTTCAAAAGATCATTCTGACGGACTGGATGTGTTCCAGGGTCCTCCTGGTGTTTCTGGAATTCAAGGAGAGGTATGTATCTCCAGACTGACAGAGCTAACGTTTCTAGCTGTTAGCTTACAAAACAGTGCTTTTCATGATTTGTGTTTCTGTCGTCAGAAAGGAGAGAAGGGCCAAAGAGGAGCTGCGGGCATTGACGGCAGACCGGGACAGCCGGGACACGAGGGGTTGGCCGGCCCGATGGGAGCGCGAGGGCTGGAGGGCGAACCGGGACTTCCGGGATCGCCAGGCCCGAGGGGTCTACCTGTAAGAAGAGACGCCGCTGCTTCCCTTACAGCTGCATGCCCGACGCTTTCAACGGTTTCAGTCAGGTCAAAATGAATCTGGTCAGAAAGTACAAACCTAATGCAAAGTTACACAATCAGCTAATATACCTTGGCTCATCTTTTGTGTTACTTACGATTCAGTTTTAGGACTTTGGGCTTTGGAAATGACCAGACTGATGAATCCTCTAGAACGTAGACTGCGGTTTGTGTTGTGAATTTTGAGAAGGGACCATAAATATAGAGGAATTTTGTCAACGAAAAGAATCCGGTGAGTTTGTCTGAATGCATGAAGACAGGAACAGTTTATCAGGGAGTCCAAGGACCAGCGGTGAGTTCTGAATGGAGCTGCAGTCACGAAGCAGATAGCAGCACGGTAAATAAGATCCAGTCTGTGAAGGATCGTTTCTGAATCACATGCGTAGATTGCATTGCCGTAATCTAACATTGGGAGGACTGTCATTTTAACCAGGAGGTGTTTGGAGGAAATGTGTAGAAGGAGGATTTGTTACGGTGCAGAAAAGCAATACGGGATTTAACCTTCATGAGGAGTACATTACTGTCAAAACAGGTACCGAGATACTTAATTCTCAGAGCGATCCTAGGAGGAAATCCTCAAGGACACTACATGTGGCATATTTCTCTATTTCTTTGCCCTGGCTCGAGGCAGAAGGTCTTTCTGTTCATTGGTGGAATCTCTTAAAATCTGGGTGAAGTTGTTAAAGTTTGGCACATGACACAAATCTTCCTATTTTTTTTTCAGAATATTTTCTAATGAATTTATTCGATTGTTATGATCCAGGTGACTGTCACAGTTTTATTTGGCCGTAACTCTAAAGTGAGAAGTGTGGAATTTTCATCCAAACGTTGACAAGCGTCTCACCAGATATCTGGAATCAGTTCTTCTAATCTTCAACAGCAATCACACTTTTCCATCGGGAACCACAAACTGCAAACATCAGAATGAGATAACAGTAACTGCTTTTCCCCTCATATTATACCTTTTATTGCCTTCTTTAGCAGCTCTCAGGTCTGAACTGACCTTTAATATTGCTGCTTCCCTGGCGGAGGCGCAGCGCTGTGAGATTTTAGTTTCCATTGATTCGGTTTGTATTTTCAGACGTCTTTCAGGAGATTCAGATGGTGTTTAAGTCTGTGCAGCATTAGACAACAGTCCCTTTGCAGTATTAACCTCTATGAATTCACAGGGCCCAAAAGTGACGGACGAACAGCTTCGGGAGATGTGCTCGGCCGTCGTCGAAGGTGCATTTTCTTCCATCTTGTGTAAACACGTCACTTCTGAGTAGATCTGAAAGTCTGACTTTCACCTGTCCTGCCATCTGTTATTTAACCACCCAGAGCAATTAGTAGAGTTCATGAAAGAGCTTTTGAAGAAGCCAGCAGCCATCGGCGCTCCTGGCACTCCGGGGCCGGCAGGGCCTCCCGGACCCCCAGGAGCAGCTGGAGCAGCAGGAGCGGCTGGACCTCCGGGCCCGGCGGGCGCCAAAGGCCATCCGGGCTTCTTTGGGCTTCCGGGGGCGCCGGGCAAAAAAGGTCAGTCCTGCCTTTGTGAACACTTCAGTCAGATAACCGAAGCCGCTGACTGCGGCAAGCTCCAGAAAACATTTTGATTAACTCGCCATTCCTATGTGAGCTTCAGCAGCGCCATGGCAGATAAGCTGCGCGGCTGCGATAGCGCCCAGCCTTCCCCGTTATTGTTCTGCGGAGCTTCCAGAGCAGCACTGAAAAGAAATTAAATGAGGCCTTTAGAGAAAACAATGCTGTCAGCCGACGCAGCACCGCCACTGTCTTCATACTTCCACGGCAAACTCTCTGAGTAGCTGAACGGGGAACTGTAAGGATGGAGGAGATCCACCCAGGCATAAAATCACACAATCAATGATTCGCTAAACAGACCCGAATCGCCGAGGAGTCATTAAATCTCCCAATTACAGACCCAAAACTGTGAGAACAGCATGCCTCTCCATTTGATCTCCACATTACTCTGCGGGGCCTCGGCTCCGATCTGCCGTTCCGCAGGTGACGCCGGGGAGAAGGGAGACAAGGGAGACAAGGGAGAGGACGGTGTGGGAATTAAAGGCAGCCCGGGAGCACCAGGTGCACCAGGTAAGGCTGGAGTCTTGTCACGATTGAGAAAAAGAAGCTCTTTAATGTGTGTTCTTTTCATCTATCCTATCAAGAAGGATGGATGGGTACATTGATATATATGTCAGTCTGTTGATCAGCAGGATGTAGGATGGAATCTAAGTATGGTAATAGATGAGTATGCGAGTAAAAAGTTGGTAAGGAGCTTAGTTGGGATGAAAATATGTTTGCTGGTAGATAGAGAGGCACCTCACAGGAGGTAGGTAGGTACTTACGTCGATCAGTCGGTTGATCGGTATTTAGATAGGTCGGTCAATCGGTTGGTTGGTCGGTAGGTAGGTCGGTAAGTACTTTTGGTGAACAGATGAGTAAAAAATTGGTGAGGAGGTTGGTTAGGATGAAGGTACGTATACAGATTCCTTAAATTAGGTAGATAGGGAATAACATAGATTAGTTAGATCAGTAACTATGTAGGTATGGAGGCACTTTAATTAGATGAAGTAGGTTGGTAGGTTGCTAGACAGGTAAGTAGGTAACATGGTACTCCACATTATGTTGGTTGGTAGCTACTATGGCAGGTATTGACACGTTAAACGGAGTGTTAGATTTGTTAGTATGTGGATAAATTAGTAGATTACGTGATAAAGTGATATACTGGCATACTGATAGGTGAGACAATATCTTGGACTAGTTACTGAGGTTTGTTGGATAGATAGGTAGGTGGGTGAGTAGTTTAAGGGGTTGGTAGAGATCGAGAAAGCCTCTGAATGCCTACACCCAACCAACAAAGTCATCCATCACCAATAGCAGTGGACAGACACTCTTGACTTTGCCACGAAAAAAGTTGTACTTCTTTTCAACTTGAGTCTAGTGTAGAAGTGTGTACTTCTAGTTTCCGATGTTTAGTTATCCCCGTTGTTCCTGTCATCCTTTCTGGAGCCACTAGAGGTCACCCTCTTTATTGAGCGCTCCACTATATCCATAGTGTGCAGGAGAGTACAAATCCCTTTCTTTATGAATTGCATGCAGTAAACAGTACTTGACTAACTGAAATTTCAAACATAGTTTGCATTATTTAAGAAAAATGAAATAATTCAACACAACATAGCATCATCAGCATAGAAATTTTGCTCACCTCATAATAACTTTTTATAAATGCTCCTCAGGTGCAGATGGCGCTCCTGGCATCGGCAAAGATGGCAAAGACGGAGAGCGTGGTGAGCCAGGAACCCCTGGCGCCCCCGGAGCAGCCGGACCGAGGGGGCCTTCGGGACCACCCGGCCTTTGTGACCCATCAACCTGTTTAGGCAGATTCCCTCCTCTCTACATGGTCAGCGGAAAGAAGTCCCCCAGCTACAAACATAAATGAGAGGGTCCAACTTCTTGCCACACTCCAGACCTCACCCTGCCAGCGACCATGTTTCAGGGTTGTTCTTCTCCCACGAGGTGATCTTCGGGAGCCTCTGCTGGAACCACTGTTTGAAGAAATGGGAAAACAGCGACGAGGCGCTTTTGTAGAGTACTGTAAAGACGTGTTATCTTGTACGTGATCTTTTAAAGAGAGCTAAATCCTGGCTGCCGAAGCGGCTCCCCCCGGCTGACGACGGGCCACCAGGTCCACGATCTTTAACCGAAACGCTGTTGGTCAACAGAACGACATTCAGCCGTTCACCCCTCTCATGCTCTCACTAAGGTTAGCGCATTTTAAATCCAGTTGAACTGAATAACAAACCAGGTTCTACCCTGAACATCGCCATAACTGAATCCTCAAAACATGCAAACTTGATGAGTTACGTTATGCTCTTTATTTTTCGGATCATCCTTTTTTTTTTTTTTTTTGCCTGATTTTGTCATTTTAAGATTCTTTGATTGTTGTAATAAAGTTTGTATGTTTTGGAAGTGTTGCTGGCAATCGATGTGCTGCTGCAGCTGTGCTGATTGATTCTGATGTATAAAACATTTATTTTGCAGCTCTTTACTGTTACAACTAGACGCTTGCACATATAAAACACATATTGCATGTAAACACGTGGAAGTTGAGGATTGAGTGTGACGTGCTCAGTAATGCAGATTATCGATTATGCTAATCCGCTTCTGTAAAGTTGCTGCAGTCATTGTGGTGTGAGGCATTGCCTCAGCTGGCACCACACGAGTTTTATTTATGGCCTTATTATATGGTAAATTCTGTGCAATCTTGTCTTTTGTTGCAGATTTTTCAAAAAATACACGCAAACAAAAAATGCCATTTATGTCTATGAGCATGGAATTGAACATGCTTTCAAAAGGATCTTAATGGAGCTGACCTATTAGTCGCTCTAAAAGCCCACGATAACCTATTTAAGTCTCACGAAGAGGGATTTACCCAACTTTTAACCTTTATGGTTTAATCATTGACGTAATCTGCATGTTAGCATTTAGATGTGAAGGATAAAGTTATGCTAAGACCTTTACTTTAAGCCAACAGTTACCAGCTCAGCTCTGAGATTTGGGAACCCACAAGGAGACACACACACACACACACACACACACACACGCACTTTCCTAAAGAACCATTACCGTGTCTGTATGAGGGTTGTTATGGATATAATGCTCTGGCAGGAGGGCATTTCACAGTTGCCTGGTTACGATCGGGGAGAGTCAACAGCCCACCTCTGTCCGCCCAGAACAAACACGTTCTCAGGTCAAACATGACCTTTGAGCGAGCTGCCGAACCGAGCCCGGCCGCCGTCCCACAGACGTCCCTTTGATTTAATAGATCTTATCACGGCCCGCAGACAATGGATTTTTAAGACGTGCGCTCCAAGCTTCGTAAAATCTGATTCAGCCCAAGACGTGCTCCATTTCCGCGGCGCGCTTACAGACATTAAGTGATGAATGGCAGGCGAAGGAAGGCTTCAGACGGATGATCGGGCTAATCTTTGTGTCTCAAAATACTCTTTGTCTTTTAAAGATATGTTCATTTTATCTCAGACAATCACAGTCATGAAAAACAAAGCAAAAGCCAGTTTTATAAAATGAATCTGTTCCAGTCTTTATTATACAGTACAGTACAGGTGTCTTTCCAATACTTACAATATGCTACTATTTTAGAATATTTAGCACCAATTTATCAGGAAAACATGGGTAAAGGGTTAATGAATTTTACTAGATGCTTGCATTTGTTCAGATCTTGAATAATTTAGCGATATAACTTAAAAAAAAAAAACTCAAATATGGCCTGAATGTCTTGCAGAATATATCGCACCATCCCGCCCTGTGATGCAAAGTCCGCTGGTGTCACTTTCAAAATCATTTGTACAATCACACAATGGTAATACTGAAAACTCATGAGCAAACTGCAAATATACCAGCGGCCAACAAACGGAACATGTACACAGGAAGAGCCAATCTTGGTTCTGAGAGTATTTTAAATTTGGATTTCACTGCTTTGAAGGAGAGAGCTTAAAACGAAACATTTCCACAAAATTATTTAAAAAAATAAAATAAAAGACAGCGAATGTGCAAACTAGCTTCCTATGCTAGCGGCTGGTCACAGAATTAAGGCGCTGTGGTGACAAGCACAAAAATGATGCAACGATGCTAAAGTTGTTGGCAAAACTTTATAATTGCTAACTACAGGATATGTAAATAATCCACTAAAAACTCATTTGTAGTAAACTCGGATTACAGTCCAAGGTTCAGAGGATGAGGAAATTAGAATTTCTGTCACAAATTGGCGCCATTTTCAACATGTCACCATGACAACCGACTCTGGTGAACAAAACGAGACAAACCTCCAAGTTTGACCTGTAACCTTCGAGATCTCGTAGCTTCTTCTTGCAAGTCTTCTTTAGAATTCAGTTAGCTAATAAAGAGGTGACGCTGGTCTGCTGGTGACGTTTCCCCTGTCAGGTCCGACTGCTTTGTTCACTTCTGCAGAAACCGACTTTTGGTACAGCTGTAGATTTCTAAATCCCGTTCAACATTTTTGCACCTTTTTCCTTTCCTAAGGGCGGTGATGTTTTCTTGAAAGACACTGAATAGCTTCAAGATGACCAAATGTCCCTCACTGGCCCGAGGCAAAGCATCTTTCAGCGTAACGGCCTCGGTGGTCAAGAAAGGAAAATAGGTCTCCATTCTTTGAGCTTCCAGGGGGACGAGTGAAGTAAAGCAACGCATTTTCTGACCCGTCCGCGTCCACTTAACAAGCCCAAACAAAGAGGAGGCAACACGTTCAGAGAAGGCAGCTGGAAACGAGCAGCTTTTCCGGTGAAGAAAAGCAGCAGTTACCAGAGAAACTGAGCCGAGACGCTTCGTTAAACTTGAAAACTTCAAATGTAGTGGTGACATTTTTTTTTTCTTTCATTTAAGAAAAAATCTGATGGGTGAACCAGGAGCAAATTGCTTTACATGGTACTGACTGTAGTCAGGTGTTAATGATTTCCAGCCTGAGGTTTGTAATAAATTTTTGCTTCAGATATCCCTGACAAACGTAAACAACACTACTAATTTATTAGTTGTTACCAGAAAGGCCAATTCTGCCAACGTTATTCCAAGAAAAAGGAAAATAGCCTCATTTCCTGCCAGTTAAAACAAATCTGAAAAAAAAAAACAATCCAAGATGATTTCAAGGCACCATATGTAATTTCTTTAAATGTTTCCAAAAAAAAAAAATTAACTTTTCTTTTTTTTACATTTTCATTCACATCAGTATGGCTACTCATATCAGCAAGCAAACCAGCCGAGGACTCTAAACCTTCATGACCAAAACAGTCATTCCCGCTACTTTCCACCAAATAAAATCTGTCTGGGGCCTCGGCGCATTTTCACTTAAAAAACAGAGCATGAAGCGGTTTATGTAGTTTTACTATATGTTGTCTGTTTTACCCTCCTTAACTGTTTCTAGTAATTATAGGTACTTTTATTTTTAACAATTTCACTATTTTATTATTTTTATTTTGTTCTTATATCCTTTTTTAGTAGGCAAGGTGATTTTATGAAATGAATAATTATAGTTGTCATATAATTCGATAGTTCTTATTTTAGCAAATGAGAAATTTTACTTGTCTTACTCTTATTAGCCAACATAGCTAGTTTATCTTTTTTTTTTTTTTTTTTTTTTTTAAATTTAGCACCTTTAAGTGTTCTTTTTAAAAAACGGAATAAATTGTGAAATCTTCAGGGAGCTACTCCTGTCGAGCCCCCTGTGGGTCCAGAGCCACGGGTTGCAGACCCCTGAGCTAGGCACAGCCTGTCCAGTATTATAAATCCCGCTTGTAACATTTACTCTGTCCAAACCTAAAACATGAATTCAACAGTATTTTTTTTTTTATTTTAAACAAATTCCGGACTTAAAAAAAAAAAAAAAAAAAAAAAAAACTACAATTGGACCAAAAATGAGACAGAACTTACTCTCTGCTGCCACCTATTGCACCACAGTGGCATTAGTCAAATGTTACCTACTACACTTTTAAGCCACTTACCAAGAAGAGAAAAGTCTCAACGTGGTTGATTCATCACTTCCTTGCTGGAGCTCATTGAATGCTCCTCCCATCGACTCCCCGCCCCCGCCCCCGCCCCCCCAACTGTTTCCTGTCACTGACAGTAAAACAGATATCTCTCTGGACTGAGAGGATCCCTGCCAGGAGACCGATGGACGGAGTGGTGACGGGACTGCGGGACGATGTGAGGATGGCAGGAAATCGCCTGCATGAACTCTGGAGATAATTACTGATGAAACGATACCGTTTATCGGGTTGCTGATCTCCCGTCCTGGTAACAAGGGGGGGTGGGGGGGGGGGGGGTGGGGGGGGGGGGGCATGGCAGCGTCCTCATTAATCTCCCTATATGTATTACAGGAAGCATGCACGTGACGAGGAAAACTCTTTAGCTGCCCTCTGTGCCCCCTTAATGGAAAAGTGAAAGAAGTCCCACGTTGTGAATCCGTCTGTAGCGTTGGTACCAAAAAAAGAAAACAAAAAACGAAAACAAAAAAGAAAAAAAGAATAAGTTCTTGATTCAGACCGACACCACCGAGTTCATAAATACAGCCAGGTCCAGGTCCGCTCCCCTTTAAGTCCCTTTGACATTCTTGGTGTGGGGTCTCTGCGCCAGGCTGGCGTAGTAGGCGCACTGGGTGGGGTCGCACTGGCCCGGGGGACCGGGGGGGCCGGGCTGGCCATGGGGGCCGGGATTCCCCGACTCGCCTTGGGCGCCGACTTGTCCCGGACTGCCGTCTTTACCGTAACCAGGAAGACCTGCTGGACCTAGAGCAGAAAGAAGAACCATCAGAGACGAAAAAACAAGAAAAATCAATTTTCACTTATATTGTTAAGGTTGTTCAGAGTTTGTTAGTTACCTATCGGACCAGGAGGGCCTTGTTCTCCTCTATCGCCAACACCTGGCTCTCCCTTTTCACCCGTTGCTCCTTTTTCGCCTGAGAAGAAAATAACAACAGTCACTCATATTTCTGCACATTATCTCCTCATTAATACTGGAGGCAGGAAGAAAATCAAGAGAAAGGAAGCGGTGATGTGATTTTCCTGCAGCTGAATACACCCCAGCAGTGCTCTCATTTCCATATTTCTTCTTCCTGTCAGGTTTATGAGTAAGTAGCGAAAAAAAGACGGTAAAGGGGGGCTTCAATCTTCAGCAGCAGCCATTAATAAGGTGGAGTGCAGCAGATGATATTATAATTTTCTATCTCTACATCATGTCAGTGGCAGGAATGAACTGAATGTCAGGTTAATGACAGGAGCTGGGGTGTGCAACACGGCAGCCATCATGAAGAACAGGCTGAAACTCAGCCGGGAGGGAAGGACCTGCTTTAGGCCGGTGGGTCGGTCGGTTGGATGGGGGGGCAGGCTGGCTGGTTAGCTGGTTGGTTGGTTGGTTGGTTGGTTGGTTGGTTGGTTGGTTGATTAGCTGACTAGTTGGTTGGTGTGCTGGCTCTTTGGCTGACTGACTGGCTGGCTGGCTGGCTGGCTGGCTGGTTGGTTGGTTGGTTGGTTGGTTGGTTGGTTGGTTGGTTGGTTGGTTGGTTGGTTGGTTGGTTGGTTGGTTGGCTGGCTGGCTGGCTGGCTGGCTGGCTGGCTGATTGGTTGGTTGGTTGGTTGGTTGGTTGACTGGCTGACTGGTTGGTTGGTTGACTGGCTGACTGGTTGGTTGGTTGGTTGGTTGTTTGGCTGATTGGTTGGTTGGCTAGTTGGTCGACTAGTTGTTTGGTTGGTTGGTTGACTGGCTGATTGGTAGGTTGGTTGGTTGGTTGTTTGACTGGTTGGTTGGTTGGCTAGTTAGCTAACTAGTTGGTTGGTTGTTTGGCTGGTTGGTTGGTTGGCTAGTTGGTTGACTAGTTAGTTGGTTGGTTGGTTGGTTGGTTGGCTGGCTGGCTGATTGGTTGGTTGGCTGGTTGGTTGGTTGGTTGACTGGTTGGTTGGTTGACTGGCTGACTGGTTGGTTGGTTGGTTGGTTGGTTGTTAGGTTTGTTGGTTGATTAGCTGACTAGCTGGTTGGTGTGCTGGCTCTTTGGCTGACTGGCTGGCTGGCTGATTAGTTGGTTGGCTGACAAGCTGATTGGTTGATTGGTTATTTGGCTGATTAGCTGACTAGTTGGTTGGTTGGCTACTTGGCTGGTTGGTTGGTTGGTTAGTGGTTGGTTGGCTGGTTGTTTTTTTTTCTTTTTTTTGGAGGGATGGATGATCAACAGCATAAACCAAAAACTTGTGGCTGGATTTTGACAAAACAAAAGGTTGGCTAACAGGCGATGAGACAACGAAGAAGTGAGTGAATTTTTGGTGAGATCCAGATCTTGATCTCTCCGAGAGCCGTCCCCTTGTCACATATCACAGTTATTCCACCCAGATATCTGATAAATGCTGGTCCATAATGAGTTGGAACAGGCTGTAAAGAAAAGCTCCTCCCAGAGTTTTGTAACACGGGAGTCATGAACCCTCCTCTGGATCTTTGTCTTACCCTTGGGGCCCATGGGTCCCCTGGGTCCCTCTCCTCCATTCTGTCCAGGCATCCCGGGTTCACCGGGGGGTCCGGGTCGCCCCGTACTGCCGTCCTTACCGGGAGGGCCCGGGGGCCCGGGGCGTCCCATGGTGCTCTTCACATGGGCCGGCTGGATCTGAGCCATGAGGTACGCCATTTTGGCTGGAAACAAAAAGAAAAGTTACTTTCCAACTCTCCTCCCAAAAAGAAGAGGGAAGAGAAACCTGGTCCTCACCGTCTAACTGTTTGGCGAGCTCCTCCTGGATGAGCCGCCGCACCTGCTCCAGCGACACCGACTCCCCCTGAAGTCACACACACGGTGATGAGAAGCTGAATTATTGAGGAATCCTCTCTGGATCACCGGCTGCCACCAAACCAGGCAGGACTCACCCTGGGGCCGGGCTGTCCGGGGTTTCCTGAAGGCCCCTGCGGCCCCGGGGCTCCGATCTCTCCCGGCGGTCCCGACATGCCCATCATCCCCGTGTGGCCCTTTCTCCCGGGGGGTCCTGGGTTTCCGGGCATTCCTGGCTCTCCCGATTGTCCTTTGTCTCCCTTCGTGCCTGGGTCTCCCTTTAGTGAAGGACAGAGTGAACGTGGTCGTCTGAGCTCCGACAGCAGCAGCGAGGAAAGATTCCTCTATCAGTCCAGATCAGTTTGTAGGAAAAACTGAAACATTAAACATGTTGCAACCATCCACAATGTGTGCCAATATTGTGTTTTATTTTCTCCATATTTAAAAAAATATTTGACAATTTAGTCAAATAAATAACGAAACAAAAACTACTTGTGTTTCTACCTCTGAGGAGCTTAACCTGCAGTGAATCTTTCGAGGAATCTATTTTTGCCATTTTGCACTCATACTGTGAGCTCTTCACACAACTGTTCACACCACTCGAAAACTGCCAGACACACACACACACACACACACACACACACACACACACACCAGACACTCATGACACTAAGTAACAATCAAGACTATGAAAAAATAAATGTACTTTCAACCCTATTGAAGATATTTTGGTGCTATTGATTAGCCTTTTAAAGCCACAGTCACATCGGTCAGTTGTGAGCTGAGAACATGTTACACCGTGAAGAAATCTGTCACTTTGTTAATGTATCTGAAATACTCTGTCACTTCAATCCATCCATCTCGATACACCAGTCCATCGCAAAGAGACACACACACACACACTCTAAGCTGTAATCTGTATCTTTGCATGAGGAAAAACCCACAGGTACATGGTGAAAACATGCAAACTCCACACAGAAAGGCCGGGTCAAGATTGGAACCAATGACGTTACTATGAAGACAGAACTGATACACCACCGTGTCATTCCCACCAGTATCTTTTGGCATGATGTATACAACGAACAATACTCTGACTATAAAGAAATAAAGAAATAATTTAGCAAGAAAAACTAAGATGAGTTTTAACTTCAAGCCCAACGAATGAAAGGCTTTGAATTCTCACACATGCAGGAAACCTTTCCAGAGTAGTGTAATCGCTTCCAGTTATATTCCAGTCTTATTAAAATGCACATATTTAAACAGAACATCAATATTTGATATTTGGACACTTCTATCTGTATAATGTTGTGTATCGATGACAGCTGTTTACATTCATATTTCTCACCCTATCGCCTTTATTTCCACGATCACCGATTCTGCCGGGCATTCCCTACAAAACACAACGTTAACGTCAAATCTCCTCACAGCACAAACATGATCAGAAGCCATCAGTGTGGACTGGTACCTGTTTTCCCTCGGGGCCGATGGGACCAGGTGGACCCTAAAGACAGAAAACATGTAGGCAGATGTTCGTGTTTTTTCTTCATTTGTTTTTTTTTTTTTTAAAGCTATAAGTAATCTTCAAATCAAAATAAGAAGGGAGCACGTAAACAATTGTGATACTCACCGCGGGGCCTTTAGGCCCGCTAAAGCCTGGTAATCCCGGGTTGCCGGGCTCTCCTTTGTCTCCCCTGAGACCCTGGACAACAGCAGAAACACGGCGGTCCGTCACATGGCGCACAACGTGGCATCGTACTGTACTGGTGTTCTAAAAGCCCCCTCGCTCATTACCGAGGATTGGGCCAGATTAACATTTAGCTGCGCTCGCTATGCCCTGGATACGGAAAAAATGAGTAAATAAATAAATAAATAACATAAACCAGCGCTGTGGAGGTACATGCCAGCTTGGAGGGATTAGAATTCATATTTACAAGAGACATGTGGGGCCAGGAGACAAGCCGGTTAGAGCAGCCGCAGACTGGAGGAATTTACGGTGAGGGCAATGTTTCACTTTTCCTACTCTGCTTGATTAAAAAAAAAAAAAATCTTCCTGATGTATTTCCTGGTTTTAAATGCCTCCCTTGTGCACAGGGATCTGATATCAGTGAAACCAGTTGTACCTCAGTCTTCCAGTAAAACCAACTCCAGCGCTTGGAAATGTAGAGATAAATACAAAAAGTAGACCTTTAAACAACCTATTCAGTATATCATGCTCGATGACTGTGGATGACAACAGAATGCTGCTGCAGCGGAACAGAAGAGCCTCCATTACTACTGGAATCCACTGACAGAGCAAGAAAAATGAACAAATCAACAGGTCTTTTGTGTGATTTTATGCACTGCAGACATGAAATATTACTTAAAGATGGAGCGTTTTGTTTGTTTATATTCATGACCAAATTTTACTTCCCTAACTTCACTGCCGTCTCCATCTTTCGCTCCAGTCCACCCTCATCTCCAGCCTTCACGGTTCATTAGGCTGACATCTCTCAGGTAACCTTGACCAGTCCCACTTTTTTTATTTCTGTCTCCTCCTGATGCTAGATGCAAAAAAAAAAAAAAAAAAAAAAAAAAAAAACCCTGATCCTCATCTGAACCTGTTTGCTCCTTACACCCTCAGATGATTCAGACCTTTTCTCACCTCCGGCAACTCTGAGCAGCCATTTGGCTGCAGATGCACTCATGAAAGTCAAACACCCAATTATACATCTTGCTCTGATGCAGCGGCCCAGACTGGGAGGGGTCAAGCCTCTTCTGAGCCAAGAGCTGCTTTTAAAGTTGCCAGTTTGTTAAGAAGCTTTAGTCGTTACTGATAACCTGCCTGCATGTTTAATGCAAAACAGACAGAAAAGCAATCCAGACATATAAGTACAGCTGTAAAGGAATCTGACAGTGAGATCTCAAGGAAGGATGAATCCAGAAGCCGTTGACGATCGCTGAGCTTTGCATATTCTGTGCGTCTTGAAAACGTTTCTCTCTCTGTTCTAGGAGTTTTAGTTTTCTTTCATCCCCTGCAGGCAGTGTCCTGGTCAGCCCCTCTCAATCCCAGCTGCCTCTGGGGGGAAACGCTGTGCTTTCTCAGGTCACGGAAACATTTCCTCCCATCCCGCATCGGAGTGTGACGGCTCATTTCAGGGAGAAACCCTCCATCCTCTCGCCTGCAGTCACATCCCAGACGGAGGAGCTGCCTGCTCGGTTATTACTCAGAAAGTTGTAAATTCGACTGCGCAACACAGAGTCAGTTTTCAACTTTCAGTGTTTTCCTCCCAACAGGAGCCACATATCATCTGCATATGGGAAATTACCGTATTATATGGATTACAAGTCCCATCTATCAAAAAGAAAAGTGTCATGAAGAGGAACATAACGCATTTCTCCAGGTCCAGATGCAGCTGGACTGCTGATAATCCTCACACAGCAGCTGCTTTCCCACCTGTGAAATTAATCCTGCAGCTTTTTAACTTGAAATTCTGTGTGTAACTTGGACTGTCAGCCAGAGGGATTTCTCTGCTACTGTAGCAGCATCTGTTAATATGCAGTGCCCTCTAGTGGCCCCAGCTGGTATGTACCGGTGTGCATTGAATTAAGTCACTTGTTATTGATCAGCCAAACAGTGGGGGGAAAAAGGAAAGAAAGAACAGGTTATATTCTGGAAAAGATGGTAATTTAAAACTGAGCCACTTTTCGATTCTTGTGTAATAAGAGCATAAAACGTTCCCACTTTTAAACTTGTTTTGGGCTCGTGAAAATTTTTTGGCGATTTCTTAAAAATTTTGCATTTGTTTTGCTTGAAAATATGGAAAAATGGTTTATATTCCAAAATGTTTGATCCAAATCCAACATGAGATGGTTCTGAATTTTACTCTGGAAAGAGCAGCAAGAGCATCGACCAAACCAAACATCGTATGACCCAAACTCCATGTGTGGTTTAATCTATTTTTCAAAGTTGGATTTAAAGCTGATCATTTGGATTTTGCCACATCTGCACTATGGGCAGAAACAGGCATTGAAGGTTATGAACAGAGGGAACAGGAAACCTACCGGAGTTCCAGGGAGACCCGATTTTCCTGCTGGTCCTGGTTCACCAGGTTTACCCTGTGATGGGCAAAGATTAAGGGTGAGGAGTATCATGAGGAAGGAAGCTCCTGATGATCATTAAATCTTTCGGTCGACATGGGGAAGTCCAGCTGGTTTGGACTCACCGGCTCGCCTCTTGGTCCCAGTAACCCATCAGGACCCGGAGGTCCCTTCAGGCCCTGCAGCCAAACAACAAACATTACATCTCAGTTTCATTACACTTCCAGTTTTTATTTTAAGAGCGCAGTCTGTCCTGAAGCTCAGACTGTTGCTGGAGTGGGTTTCTAATGCATTCCTTTTATTCACGTAGCAGCACAGACCGTGGAGTCTGCAGCCAGAGAAGCAGACATTGTTCTCAAGACCAAAAAAACTGACAAAAAAATACACTTAAAAAATTTCATGTTTATCCGAACGTATGTCGCTATAAGAACATATAAAGAAAAGTGAGGACCCTCCCTGCCGGCTCTGCTCGCTCTGGACTGAACCCTCGCTGTCGTGGCGGAGGAGTGTGTGTCCCTAACAGGCAGCGGCAGGCCCTGGCCGCCCTGCAGCTCCCTCCCTCTCAGGCCACACGCAGGTCGCCGCCTCCAGACCTGCTGCACCGCTCACACTTCCAGCATCAACCTGACAGCACGCTCGCGTGTGTGTTTGTGTGTGTGTGTGTGTGTGTGTTTTAGGAAGCAGAGCGACACTGAGTTCCTTCGGAGGCTTTTTTCTCAGAGCTGAAAGGCGGTTCGTTCTCTCTCGAGTGGGGATTGTAATGTTTTTCTGCACTGAGGAGGGAGAGAAACTCGAGAGTTGGTTTAAAAAGGCACAGAACGAATAAAATCAACCGGATTCGATCAGTTAGGTTGGAAACATGAAGGAGTTAAAATAGGTCATGCTACAAATCAGAAAAGAAAAGAAAACCTCAGCCAGATCTGCAGGAGAAGTTTGCAAAGTGAAAAAAAAAAACCTACATGTGATTAGATCAGGAAGCAAAATGTTTCTAGGAGCTGGTTTGGATCGAGGTTATTTCACCTCGAAAGATATACTTTGATGTATTCGTCTTTTTTCCTGCTCAGCTAAAGCGAACCCGAGTAGAGGAAGGTTTATTTCTACCATTCAGACATGAAGGAAAGAAAGGAAATCTGTTCAATCTAAAATAAAGGCAATAAGTTCTCAAACTCCAGCATGTTTCCCAAAAAAAAGCAGAAAACTCACTTCTGCTGCGGTTTTCTGTATTTCATTCCTTGTTCATTTCATTAAATTGGACAAAGTTAGAATTCTTGTTAAAGTTGCAGTTGCGGAACTTAAAATGCTCCAGATCTGTTCATCCGTACCTCTTTTCCAGGTTTGCCGTCTCGTCCAGGTGAGCCGGTCTTCCCGTCTTCTCCCTGCGTGACGAGAAAACCCTCAGCCAATGAAACCTTCGGGTCAGAGGTCATCCCTCTGTTTCTGTTTCTGCCGGCTAAGATTCTAGAATCAAATTCCAACCGGGTAAATCATGTATTTAAATTGGACGTTCTCACATTGCGCACCTCTCATTGCATGTGCCAACTTTCAATTTTCAATTTTGTAAGTTATGTTGCGTTCCTTTTCTCCTCCTGTGATTGGTGGAACTCTTCCAATAAAAAAAAGTCTGTTTGCTGTAATCCGTCTGTCATCTGGACGGTAACAACTTTCCAACGTTGCCACGGAAATGCTAAACTGTCCTGAAAAGAAAATGCAAAAACGGACCGTATTCTTTGCAAACGGCGTCTTAATCTCTTTGCTGCAGCAGGTGAGGAGATTTATGATCACAGCGGCTGTGTTGTTCCCCGATGAGGCCGGAGCTCATTAAGGCGGGAAAACGGCGCCAGAGAAAGAACAATTACTTTGTAAATGTAAGAAACAGACTGACCTTCGCTCCTGGAGGTCCGGGCTCTCCTCTGTGGCCCTTGAAGCCCTGCACGGCCACAGAGAACGGCGCGGCGGCACATCAGCACATCAGTCGCTGTACTTTGCTCGAGCTAAGTGTTTCTATCTAACAGCGTTACTGGATGTTACTTACAGGAAGTCCCCGCAGTCCGGGGTTACCTGGGGGCCCCGGTTCACCTTGCTTGCCCTGTGGAGAGAAAAGAAATAATGAAAAAGTGTCGAGACTGAATAACTTCCAGCTGAATTTTGCTCTCGGGGTCATTTCAATCTACTTACAGGCTCTCCTGTTTCACCTGCTCTGCCGTCTTTTCCCATCTTCCCGGGCTGGCCCTGCACAACAGGGACACGGATTATCTACCGCCGCAAATAGCTGCCGCTTCCTGCGCCACAAGTGAAGTGCGCGTGTGGATTCATGCATTTCGTTCTTACGATCAAGCCGGGGAGGCCTGGTGGGCCCTGGATTCCTTTGAGACCCTCTTTGCCCTGGCGGGAACAAACAAACAAAACAGCAAACGGGTCACAGTCACCTAAAGAAATGATGAATAGCTGCTATTAAGAGCGCAGGCCGGCTGCCCCGCATGCCAGAGGGACGAGGTCTGTACAGTAATGACTCATGGGTAATAAGTTTTCCGAGGGGAAGGTTGCTCCGAGAGCGGCCTGACCTTTTCTCCGGGGGCTCCCGGGGGACCCGCGGGGCCGGGCTGTCCATCGGTGCCCTGCAGAGGGAGGAGACGGCGTCACCGTCAGAGGTCGACGGGAATAGAAGGCTTCACCGTGAGACCTTCTCCCAACAAATGAGCCCCGTTTACTGAACAGCTGAAACATCGGAACGCCTGAGGCGAAGACGAGAGACGGACACTTACAATAGAACCCATCAATCCGGCAGGACCCGGGTGGCCCGGCGGTCCGGGGTGACCCTGGCACAACAGGAAACACACATTAGAATTATTGCCATGACATTTATATACAGAAAATACTAGAGTTGCTCACTACACCACCTGGTGGCACAAAATGGTACTGCAAAAACAAAAGGAAATGAGAATTTTTCTAATTTGCCTTTTTTTTAATTTCAACAAACACAAATCATTCAAAAAGGCTAAATTCAGACCCCACAATCAACATGTTCTGGCTTCATTCAGCTCTTGTATTTAACTGTACAGTTATAAAAGCGCAGCAGTCGCATGAAATCATTTCACAAAGACGGAAGGATTTCCATGTCTTAATGAGACGATAAATATCAACTGTGAAATCTCAAACAATGGAGAAACCTGACGTGGCTCATCCTAAGGTACTGAGGGTAGCTGTGATATATTGCATCGAGCTGTTAAAATGTATAAATTAGCGATTTTAGTAGAATTGTGGTTTAAAAAAATGTGACATAGATTTTTAGTTTCGATATTTAAACGTTTTCAGTAGAAAAATCGCCTTGAGCTCCAAATATATATCAAATTGTGTATTTTCTGGAATTTTAATCGACGTCCAAAGTAGAAATATAAATGTATTAAAAAAAAAAAACTGTTAACACTCAAACGACTCAGACACCACCTTGTGGTAGAAACTGGAACTACAAGACTAATTGCTAACATCAGCACAAATCAGTATTTTTTTTCATTTCTGCCTTTTTTCGTTGTATTTTAAATCAAATTTGAATTTTTATAACCTGAAAATTATATGTTTGCTCTGAGAGATAAAAGATAAATATGTATACCTTATCTCCTTTCTCTCCAGGGCCTCCAGCAGGTCCACGGTCACCTTTTATCCCCTGAATGAAGAGAACAGAGAGGCTTCATGAAACGTCATATTTCAACTGTGACGGTTTCTGAAACAAGGATAAACAAACCAGAGAAATTCTGAACATCATCGAAGAGGAAAAAACTGCAAAGCGTTTGAAATATGATCTCAGTTTTTACGACCGATCTCTTACCTGAACCTGCTCGTGTAAAACAAACAACAACAACAACAACAAAACCATGTTGACACAGGTGACAAATTAGCGTCTGTCCACAGAAAACAGAGCAGACTCGCCTTTCCTCCGTCGGCTCCAGGGGGCCCTTGAGGTCCGGCTGGTCCCGGCGGGCCCTGTAACGACACGGCGGTCCATCAGTCTCTGTCCGGACGGCGGCGTGCGGCGCCGCGGAGTCCTTAATTGTTCACCGCCGCCCCCCCGGAGGAGGCGGAGTTAACGACGCGGACCGAGTCAAACCATCCGTCACCGCAGCCGTGACCGACGGTGACGGGAACCCGGCGCTAGCAGGGGGCCGCCGCGCCGCAGACACACAACGTACGGCACTTTGTTAACAGCGAGCTCTTAATGGACGCCACATTACGGGAGGAGTGTTCGGTAATGACTGTGGCCTACTTGGTATCCGTCCTGGCCGCTTTTCCCAGGAGGCCCTGTGTGTCCTTTGTCTCCGGGTACTCCGGGGAGTCCGGGCGGTCCGGGCGGGCCGGCGGGGCAGTCGGAGCAGACGTCCTACAGACGGCAGAAGCAAGGCACCCTGGGGTCAGTCTGCAGGTACAAACACGACGTCTTTCTCTATTCGGTCGGTGCAGAAGAGCAGCGCTGGTTCCAAACCTTCAGGTTGAGCTCAGACAGGTCCGCTGCCTTCCCCTGCAGAGAGAGAGAGAGAGAGAGAGAGAGAGATCAACCTGGAGTGAACCGATCGGATCCATCAGGAGCCGAGTCGAGATCAAAGATGTCAGAAAGACGCACGAGGACCAAGAGATTTATATCAAACACCCACTGGATCCTGGGCTTTAAATCACAGCTGGCGACGGCGTGAAGAGACGTCTGACAGAACGGCTGCTTATCGCTACTCGAACGAGACTAAAGAGGACAGCACGGCACAGGTTCTCCTCCAGTCTCAATCTGCCCATGAGCAAGGGATTAAACCTCAAGTCTCGTTCAAGGCTCACACAGCAACAATGCTACAAGATTAACCTAGGACTGATATACTCATTACTAGCTCCAGGTGCACAACAACGATGGGCCTTCACAGACTGAAGTACTGGTTAGTACTAGCTAGTACCACAGCACTGGTCTGTTGCTGCATGGTTACTCACAGGCTCTCCAGGTGATCCCTTCTCTCCAGGCCTTCCAGGCAGACCCTGCGTTTTGTGCAAAGAGAATGAAACACTTAACACCATATATGATCCTAAACCGGGGCTGAGATGATTAGTAGGTCGTTAACGTTTTGGGTCCTCACATTGTGTCCTGCCGGACCTTGAGGACCAGCCACTCCCGGAGGACCCCTCAAACCCTGAAACCCAGACACACACATCAAAGACTCGCAACTCAGACAGGCCCTGAACATCCTCCATCTTCTCAGATATTTACCGCAGCTCCAGGTTCGCCAGGTTTTCCAGGAACTCCCTGGAAACAGATCAAACGTCACATTGACGGTTCTGATGCGGTGCGCTCACCAGAACCAGAACCAGAACCAGAACGGTGACTCTGAACGGCGTTCATACCGGCGGTCCCACTTTGCCCTCTCCTGCGTGGCCCCTGTCCCCCGGTAATCCTGGTTCTCCTTGAGACCCCGGCAGACCCTAATAGTCCAAAAGAAGAAAGTTTACTCCACCGTCCTGCTCCTGAAGTAACGGCGGCCGAGTCGTAATGTGAGTCATTTAGCAACGACCGCTGATCCCAGAAATACCACCTTTAATCGACGACGAGGCCGAAAGAAAAAAAGAAAAGGAAAATTCCAATCTGGAGTTGACATTTTGGTTCTCAGAAGAAAAAAACATGTTGGTGATGGGGGTGAGTGATTTGACACCATAAATCCAGAAAGTCCCCCCCCCTCCCCCATGTCAACGAGCGCCTCACGGCCGGTCATAATCAGAGCGGCGGTCACAGAGCAGTGGGCACAGAAAATTGCTTTTTTTTTTGTTTTGTTTTTTATTTTTTGCTGCTTTCAAACCAAAATGAATTGTTTTTATCATCTGGTCTGAGAAAAAAAAAGGATTCAACAAAAGGGCACCTGCGCATGATGCGGAGAAAACGACTGCTACGTCTAAAGCCGTCTCACCTTTGGCCCTGGGGGGCCTTGGATTCCCTGAGGTCCAGGTTCTCCCTGTAATCACACACAAAACAAAACAGTCAAAACACTGAACTGAACTTCTTCTGGATTATTTTAACATGGTTTGAGTTGTGTGTTTATGGGGGAACTAGTCCCTGATCCTCTAGTCCACCAACCACAGGCCTGCTGGGGGTCTGGAGGGTAAAACTCTTCCGACCCTACTGGCTGCAGAACTGCATCTATCACCTCGAGCACCTTCTGATTCTTCACCCTGGATAATGCCTCCACTCTCCTTTGCCTCATTCAGTCACACAGGGCTCCGCCCTCTAAACCTCCACCCAGTGCATGGGTAGATTTGATGAATGCATAAATAAAACCGCTGTTCACCAGAGCATCCGACAATTCTGTACAATGAACAAGAGCTTCGAAAGCAGAAGTGTCCAAAGTCTTGATTTGATTCAGGGACAAAAATAAATAAGCTAAACATCTATTCACACTCCTGAACAGTAGATGGCGATGAATTCCTGTAATGCAGATTGTGTTTGACAATATACTAACTGAACAGGTATGATTCAGACTGTATGACATTTTCTTTTTTGAGTTCAGCCTGAAAAGTTTCTCCAGTTGTGCTGCAGCTCTGTGATGAGAACAACTCCGCCGTTCTCCGTGAGTGTTTCTGCTCAGCTGAACACACACGCACACACACACACACACACACACACACACACACACACACACACACACTAAACACTGAGCTTTGTCAATAAAACTCCAGACATTTACATTCTTGTTAGAAGAAAAAAAAACATGTCCAGTTCTCTATTAATTCCTCCAAAGTCAGTTTTAGATCAATATTTAGCTGAGAATCCTTCTAAATTGCACTTTTGCTTAATTCACTTGGAATTTACCAAAATTTAGCTTTTTGAAAACTCTCAGTAGATGCACTTTTAGTTCACATTTTTTGCATATGAAAAACATTAAAATGATGCTTGAATAAGTGATGAATCGTTTTAATAATTTGTCCACTGAGTGGCTAGTCAGCTAAAGCTGCATATACGAGTATAAAAATCACTTCTCAGTAGTTTGACTGTTTTATTTCATGTTTGTGAACGAAGTGTTGAGTCTGTTAAAAAGGTCAAAGTTGCTGAAGTAAAGAGTTTTGGTTAAAGTTCAGCTAATTGAGCATTAAAGAGAATATTTCCCTCTGTAGTTGACAGTTGCTGGTTGTTTTTGTTCATCATGAAACTTGTTTTTTGTGTTGATACACTGTGATTTTATATTCTACTATCTCAGGTTCAAACTGCCCTGCAGTGTCATTCATTACTTAAAACACTTTAATATATGTAAGCATAGATATAAGTATAGCATATATGAGAATATAACTATATATATGCTATGTACACAGTACAGTATAAGAATTAAGCAGTTATAGGTGGGTGTGCTGGAGTGGGTAATTAATACAAGGTAGGAGCCGTGGCTTTTTCCCTATTGTGTAATTTTCATAACATAGGCCTGAACGACAGATAATCAGCAGAAGCTATTACTGGTTCACACATTAATTCATCTGCATGCATGTGATATAATCACGCTAGTTCTAAACTGAATAAGCAGATTTATTATTATTTTTTCCTATAAAGTCTGGTTTTGGGTTCCCAATGCCTGTGGAGCTGACTTGAACACAGACTTGCGTCTGTTCTCTATTATACTTTCATCTATATAATACTGATATTCAAGACCTTCCACCATAAACCTGCTGTTGAGCAATGGTTTGTAAAAAAAAAAAAAAAAAAAACCTTAAAATGTTATTGAATTATTTTCAGTTCATTACTTTTCCAGATTTCATGATAGTGTTGTGTATCTTACTTTAAAATGATCAAGCATTTCTCTTGGGGGGCTACAAAAGGTACAAGTCTGAACAGCTTGTTGCACCAGTTTGATTCTTCTAAAACCCCTAATGTGAAGGTGAACTACCAGACATTTGCAGCTGTGCTTCAGAGCATGTAACTTTCATTTTATCTTTCTATCGGGGGTGTAAACAGTGGCCTGCTGTGTTCAGTGGGAAGCGCTACCCCAGGGCTTCACCTGGCCGCCGTAAAACCAAAGGAGGCGGAGTCGCTGCAGCCCTCCGGGAGGGAGAACCCGCTAAAAGCCTGCTTCCTGTTTGCTCCTGCCTCGTCAGCAGCAGCAGGCCACATGTGCGTCGATGGTGAAAAATGATTGAGAGGCACGCCGAGCGGGGGGGGGGGGGGGGGGGGGGGGGGGGGGGGGGGGGGGGGGAATGCAGAGTCAAGCTAATTTCCTCCCGTCCCGTACAGCCGGCGGCGCTCGGCAGCGGCTCTGCAGGAGAGCGGGGTTTACGGGAGGAGCTGACGGACGGCTTTCTGATGAAAACTCATAAATTCAGCTACTTTAAGTTATTTAGAATACATGTACACGATAACAACTCAAGAGAAAAAGCATCGGTTTTGCCTTTTCGCTTCAGACATTTATACAGAAATGCCAGAAAACGAATGTAGCTTTTAATGTTCGGCCACTAGTGGGTGCTGTTTTTTTTTTATAGTACTGACACCACAAACACCTGTTTGCACAGTATGTTATAATCAATAACTACTTAACTGCATTGAAAATTGATCAATGTCCCCCACTAACGATTTAGATGAAAGGTTATCAAGAAAAGCTGATTTCCACTGATTCAAATGTACGAACCGTTTTAAATTAGAAAATGAGATCAATTATGCTGAAATCATAACGACTCAATATTTCACAGGACTTTCATGTTCAGATTTATCCATTCATCATTCATTCATTCATTCAGTGTTTTCACTTGAACAGTTGTGGAAACTCAGCCTTAATGTTATGTATTTGTACCTAGTTACCTGAATTTGCACAGGAACATGTGATTGTTGCCTGAATATTGACACACATATATACAAATCAGCTGTTCTGTGACTGTACCGGCCTAATAAAATACAGTTTATGTCTAATTTTCACAAACAAAACCTTAAATATGAATTGCAAAATAGTTAAAAGGCAAATGTGTACCAACACAGAAAACATTTCCTCATTTGTCCTTGTTATCTTCTAACTTGTGATGTGCTTCTTAACCCGACATTTAATAAATCTCACAGCAGAACTGTACAGAGACAATATCATGGAGTTATGGAGAATAGAGGTATTTGATGTTTTCACTAAAAGAAGTGACCTTTAGAGATCAGCCACGCTGCTGACGGGGCTTCTGATGTAAATTTACCACGGACTATTATCACAGTTTAATGGGAACAAACGAGTATTGAATCCACCGCCTCCGCTCCTCTGAACGCTGCTCTAACGTCTCACGTTTTGCCCTTCTTTGCCCTTCCCCGCCGGTCCGGGTTGGCCGATTGGACCGGGGTCCCCAGCCGGGCCCTGGGGTCCTGGTTGTCCTGTTTTACCCATTTCACCCTGAAAAAATACAGAACATTAGTTTGAGCAGATTCCGGTGGGTAACTTCTACATGTGTCTTCTGCTGGAGACAAACAACAACCGAGAACACTCAAAGCAGCTTCGTTCTTCTCTCTCAGTCTGAATATGTTTAAATTAAAAAAAGACAACGCCAGCCTGACCTTCTCCCCTCTGAGTCCAGCTGGTCCAGGAGGCCCGATGGTTCCCGGGATTCCCTGCAGACCGTCAACACACTCGTCACACACCGACCAAATATGAAGATTCCTTCATTTTAATCTCATTTTTTTTAAAAAACGCACCACGTTGCCTGGTAATCCGCGGAGCCCCTGAGGGCCGGCGACGCCGGGGGGGCCCTGTGGGGGAGGAGTGGAGGCGTTACGGGCTGAAGCACTGATAAAGCTCCACTTTTAGGTTATAGGATTAAAAAAAAAGACTCACAGGGTCTCCAACACGACCCGTCTCTCCGGTGAGGCCCGTGTCTCCCTTCGGACCCTGGAATCAAATCAATCGATCAGATTAAAGTCAGAAATCATCCAAAACAACTATTATGATCGCATTATGAGAATTAATAAACAGTCTGATGAAGGTATAGAGGAGGTGATGATAGTAAAGAGAGTCATAATGAAGAAACTTCATGAGAATGAGAAGTAATTAAATACATTAATGGAATATAAACAGATTATTTAATCCTAGAATACAAATGTTGATTATCCTCCATAAATCGCAGAAATCTTAAGGACGAACATTTTAATTAAATCCAAAAAAGTAAGGAAAAATCAGATGTAATCATAATAAATCCAAAATTAAGATTAAAAAGAGTCAAGACTTTGAATGAAAAGATGAAAAAACAAATATAAATGATCAAATAAATTGAAATCATCTGGTTATTATTAATTAAATTACATCTCAATAGTAGAAAAAAGATTAATAAAGAAGAAGTCTGAGTGATCATGTGTCTGTATGTCAACGATGTCATGTTATATATTGATTAAAAGTGAATGATACGCTGAATCTGTTAAATGTTTTAACAATAACATTATTATTCTTTATGTAATGTTTTATGTAGAACTGCACTCTTGTCTTTTTTCTACAACTTAAAAACAAAGTGTTTTTTGGAGAAGAACTGAATAAACGGTCAGAACAAATTTTACAGCTTTTCCTTAATTTAAAGTTTCTTAAACAGCTAAAATGTCAGGTGAGCAGCAGGTCAGAGGTCAGAGGTCAGAGGTCAATCCACTCCACACCTCAGAAAATCTCTAAGGTCAATTTAACTGTCGCTGTTCAACAAACACCACAAAAAATGTTAAAAAACATAAGCTGTATTAGATGGAGCAGGGAGACATAATAACATGTATTATGGGTGAACTGAGCTGAGCTGTGTTTAACAGAATCCAGTTTAATAGAAGTAAACTGAACTGAATCTTGCATCTACTTTTTAAAGCTTCGTAAGCAAAAATGTATCAGAAAATACGATAAACACAGTAAACTCTCACATCTGATAACAGATTCTGTTTTGTTTAAAACACTCAGACAGCCTATAAACTTATTCAACTCAGATATATGAATCAAAAGTTGGTTTGGAAGTCAAAACATTTAAGAAAAAGTTACATTTTGAGGAAAAAAAACATCGATAAAAAAGGTTTTCTTCCATACAACTGCAATAACAACACAATTATAGCAGAAACAACATGAAACGTGACCAAAGTGACTCACTGGCAGTCCAGGCTGTCCTTTAAAACCCTGCTCGCCGGGTAAACCTCGGGGGCCCTGCAGAACAACAAACACAGATCAGTTCCTCACATTTCAACTTCTGCAAGCGCCAAGTTCTGATTGGTGGTCAAACACTTGTTTCACTCAATAACATGCTCAACACTGCAGAAGTTTTATATTCAGTGCTTTTTATTCATTTTCAGCTGATGTTCCGTCGACTGTTCTGATCAGTGAGGAAACATAAAAATGAGTTTATTCATTTCTATCGAACTTACAGACTGTATTGTCCCTTCTACGGTCATTTTATTGTTCAAGATTTTACTATTTTTACAAATTGGTTGTGTTTATTCTTGAGTAAATCTTAGAAAATCTAGCCTGTTTGGTAAACTTTCATTTTTATTGATTGATATTTTTTGAAGATTAACATCTTTCTGGCCACCTCTTTCCAGCATTTTTGCTCTTTTAGTCTTGTAAGCTTTTTTTTTTTTTTTTTTTTTTTTTTTCCCAAGCAATTTTGGACAGTTTAGCTTTCTATCTTTCCAGATCTTCTTGGTAAGGAGTTAAAATCCTTTTTTGGGAAATAAAAAAAAAGTTAATTTTCGTCTCATTCTGTCAAAACTTGAAAGAGTCTTCACAGAAAAAGCAGAAATCTGCCTGATAAAGTCCAAATACTGCAGTTTCCGAAAGATTATCTCTGCTCTCCTGTGCTGGAATGTCTAATCTCTCCTGCCCTCTAGTGGATTTGGGACGCAATTACAACTTTGACTTTTGCATTAAAAAAAATAAAAAAAAAGAGAAAAATAAAAATAAAGCCACCATTTCTCCTGGTTTTCCCTGGTCTCCTTTCTCTCCCTTGGCTCCCGGCGTTCCCTGAAGAACAAGAGGAAACAAACGGAACCGTCTGAACGAGTTCTCCTTTAAAATCCTGAGAAGGTTCTGGAGCGGTGAAGCCTTACCGGTTCTCCGGGCTCCGGGATGACGTTCGCCACCTGTGAAGAAGACAAAACCATTTCAGCGAATAAGTTTTCCAGGTTCGACGTCCTGCTGAGAGAAAAGCGACGCTTCGGCCGTCTACTCACGTTCCCCGGCACTCCGGGCAGTCCTCGGGCTCCGACCTCCCCCTGCAGCAGAGGACGGCCGTCAGTCGTCTCACCATCTCAGCCCGCCCGACGCTCGGCCAACTTCTACAACTCTCTGCTATTTACCTTGTCGCCCTTTTCCCCTTTGGGTCCCAGGGATCCCTCCGGCCCTCGCTCGCCCTGGAGAGAGAGAGAGAGAGAGACAGGTTCACGTCCAGGAGGTCCAGGGGCTGCTGGAGGTCAGGGACTTCCTGACCCGGAGCAGAGTGACTCACCGGGATGCCTCGGTCTCCTCGAGCTCCGTCTGCACCGGGCTGTCCTCGGGAACCCGCTTCGCCCTGAAAACACACATCTGGTTCAAACCGGCAAGTCAGCTTTTAGCTGCACTATCATCTCTCAACACCTTATTTTGTTGGTAAAACAGGTGAAAGATTTAAGTCCAGCATTTATTTAGTTCTTCGAAAAAAGAAAATTCCGGCTTTTACTTTTTTTTTGTTCATTTTTATACAAATGTAATAGATTGTAAGATATTTCTATCATTATTAATGATTAACTGGATGCAAATATTTTGTGTTGAGATAAAACATTTAATGACAACTATGATTATAAAACTTATATCACTGTTATTATTATTACTGTATATTATTATTATTATTGTTGTTGTTGTTAATTTTGTCATATTTCCAGATGCTACGTTGTAGGTTACACATAACATTATCCACCAAGTTAATTTTTTTTAATCATTTACTTTCATTCATTCCTTCTCATATTTCAAACGTTTTCTATTTACAAAATAAACAGAAAAAGAAAAAATGTTAAAACTAGAAATTTTTATCATAACATTTTTTTTTGACAAAATTACTTAAAAAAATGTTTACATTAAAAGAAAAATGGGTAGAATTTAAACATTTAGAATTTGTATTTTCAAAAAAACTGTGTCTTAAAATAAATTTGTCTGAAAAAGTCAAAAATTCTCAGGAAAAAACATAATAAAAAATTGGTCAAAAATTCTAAGGAAACTGTAACATTTCCTAGAAGAAGGACAAAATTCTTAAAGGGATACTTCAGCATTTTGGCAAATTGGCCCATTCAGCGCAATTCCTTAATCATTTCGAACAGCATACTTACTTTTTTTGTGAGGGCGAGCTGTTGTTTATCCAGAGGTGAGTCGGGGAAGGTTTTCGGGACGGACACAATGGAAGTGGATGGTATTTTTGCTTCCCCTCGTCAAACTCATCAAATACACAATCCAACAACCCCAAAACACTTTGGTGGACACGTTATAATCCGCACATTCACTACGCTGTGGAACACCAACAAATAATATTGTAGCGTTACGACACTGAAGCAAATACTGGGAACTACTTTTTCTTTTGAAATCATTACGCCCAGACGCCATGTTTAGTAAGTAGTTCCGTCTTAGCAATCTTCGCATAAACAACTCAATCTCGTAATTTTGCATGAATATTTCACAGCGCAGTGAATGTGCGGATTATAACGTGTCCACCAAAGTGTTTTGGGGTTGTTGGATTGTGTATTTGATGAGTTTGACGAGGGGAAGCAAAATACCATCCACTTCCATTGTGTCCGTCCCGAAAACCTTCCCCGACTCACCTCTGAATAAACAACAGCTCGCCCTCACACAAAAAGTAAGTATGCTGTTCGAAATGACTAAGGAATTGCGCTAAATGGGCCAATTTGCTAAAATGTTGAAATATCCCTTTAAATAAAGTGACAATTCAAGGAAAAAAGTCAAATTGGCAGAGGAAAGTCTGAATTAGTTCACACAGATTTCCGTCTCCACCGACACGGAGGACCTGCTGTGTTGATCCACGGTTGTCGGATATTGACAGAATAGAAGGTGTTCATGCTGATGGTCGTACTTCTACTCTGTTAAATGTATTTTCTTGCCTCAGGGCTGTGTTTACAATCTGTTCTCTGAAAAAAATCTTAACACCAAAAAATGTTTGAATCCATGAATAAAAACATTCTGATGACCTTTAACCTTCTCGCAAAATCTTGATGTGGTTTTCTTGGTTCTTTTTTTTTTTTTTTTGTACTTTATTGTTACCGTTCCAAAAACGTGCCTGTCTTCTCAATTTCTCTGAGTTTGCATTTTCTCTCCCAGCACATCTTGCTGTGTATTAATGATTCCTTGAAGAGTTTTTATAGAAGAGGAAGGAAGCAGAGCCAGGTGTGACCGACCCTCTCTCCAGGAGGTCCTCTTGGTCCAGGAGGTCCGTCGTCACCCTGAGAAAAACAGACAAAATAAAAACTCGAAGAATCCACTAAACAAACTGGCAGCTGAGATGACGGCGAGATGAAGCGGCGGTCGGTACCTTTGGTCCGGGTTTACCGGGGAACCCGTCCGTCCCGCGTTCCCCCCGAGGACCCTTCACAGAAAAACACAAAACCAAAAAAACTGGCTGTCAAACTCAAGAAGCTTCTCCATCATGATCATCTACCTGAACTAAGAGGGAAAGAAGACGGCACCGCATTCACACAACTTGGAACATATTTAAAGTGTCATTGTGAAAAGAAAAAAGTACATTTTCTGAACAGAAATGCAGACTTCAGGTGTATAATCTTTAAAAAATTAACCAAATACTATTAAAGGATAAGAAGATCTCTGAACTGCAAACATCTGCTTCTTCTCCTTTGGGAGCAGGTGGCAATCAACAACTTTGGTGCACAGCGCCACCTACTGTGTCTCTTGGTGAATGTACTTCAGTTTACTTCCAGATCACCGTATTCACTTCAGAGATCTGTAAAACTGCAACAGCATGTATTTTGCGACACCGGGCTGTGGTGGAGGAGTGGCGTGAGCGGACCATGAGGAAATATTGCTGAAACTAATGAGTTTTTAGACGATTAAAGCCATTTTGAGAGCCGGCGCCACACATGCCCCATTAGCTAACAGTATATGGAGGTTTGCAGCTCGACTTTGGATCTAATTTTCTCCCAGACCACTTTTCGGATCAGAAAACTCTTCTGAGTGAGTATATTGTTCTACATCCTTCTATAAACAATGTGAAAACTGTTTAAACTGAACTTATCCTTTAAGCAAAATTCAAAGAAAAACATTTTTTAATAAACCCTAAAAATTATTTGAAGAGGTCAAAAAATATCAAAATTCTCAAAAGAAATTCAAATTCTCATTAAAAACACCTTAAAATTCTTTTTAAAAAAAGTAAAAATATATTTCAAGAGTATACATTAAGTAAACAAGTAAAAAAAAATGGTCCTTTTAAAGTAAAAAAAGGAAATAAATTCAAAATTCTGTTAAAAGGGCTCATATTTTTTTATAAAAGAAAGAATTATGAGAAAATAAAAATCCTTACAAAAAACTAACAAATTCTCAGAAAAACAAACATTTGTAATGAAAATAGTCTTTTATAGTCATTACTATTATTAGAATAGTCACAATTCTAGTATTTGCATCAAGTGGATTTTCAAGTCAGAAAACACCATGTATTACTTTTTTCCCCAAATGCCAGTAACTGTGCGATTACCAGTGAAGACAACTATTTATCCAGGATGTAAATTTGTTTCATGGCTCATTTGATGTGATCATTTAACAGAGGATCTGTGAGTTTTCTGCATGTTTGACTGAATAAAATGAAAAAAACAAATTAAAAAAAAACAACCAGCTGATGCAGATTTAATCAGCTTTAACTCTTTATTAATAATTCTTTATTTGCTCACGTTATTATTAATAGAGACCAGACCTTGACATTTCAGAACCTCAGTTATCATAATAATCAGAAAATCAGAAAATGTACTTTGTGCCTTTAAAACCATATTTGTTGAGCTATAAAACTATGCTTTCAAATTTATGCCCCACTAGTTGGCTACTTTCTTTCTTCTATGTATGATCTGTGAGGTGTCTGTGAGAGATTCTCCAGCAGATACTGACCGTGGCGCCGTCGTTTCCAGGAAGCCCGTCCAGACCGTCTTTACCCGGAAGACCCTTCAAAGACAAAACTCACACTGAGCGCCCAGAACTGACTGGACTCCTGTTTCTCAGTTTTTAATTCCTCCTGAAGGTCGACTCACAGGCTTTCCAGACTCTCCGGGTTTGCCTGAAAATCCGATTTCACCGGGGAGACCCTTGATGGTAGAGGGAAAAGATTCAAATTAACAGTCAGAAGAAGTTCAATGAGAATAAAAGTCAAATATTTGAGTGTGTTTGTGTCTTACAGGAGGTCCGGGGTGTCCCTGTGCTCCTGCAGGCCCGGCCGGACCCTGAGCACCCTGAAAATATTCAATAATAATAATGAATACTCCAAAATGTGAGTTTATATAGCCCTATAACCCTTAAATGTAAAGTCTGAAAGGTACAGTTCTAGTGAGTGACCACTAGAGGGAGCTACTGCAGCACTCATTTGAACCTGCACTGCATCTGAGACTAGAGAGCCGAAGAAGTCCAAGACTACTGGTAGGATTATCACTGGAAATTAGGTGTTTTATATTTTCACAAATGGTTATGAAAAAGTGTTAAAAAGAGAATCTAGAACTGAATCAGGAAATGTTCTTTTAAACGGAGGTGCAGTTCTGTCACATGAAGCAAAAACACATTTTTGTACTTCCAAGTTGTGGTTAATTCTAGAATATGAAATTGAATATTTTCACTACCAACTGCACTTCATGTTGTTTATCAATGAGTTATAAGTGACATCTGGTTTCAGTGCAACAAATACTCTGAATACAGTAACAATATCAGCTCCTGTCCACTAGAGGGAGCCAACACACAAGAAATGAATTACAGATCAGCTCAAGGGTCTGCAAGCACCTCAGCAGTGGCTCCATTAACAAACAGTTTGTCAAAAACTTTGAAAACTTTAAAAAATTAGTCAAAATATTTAAAACAGTTCAACTTTTTAAGGCTGTGTCGTATTATAAGCTGTTATTCTCATGTTAAAGGTTAGATATTGTTTTGCAGAACCAGTTAAACTAGATTAGATAGATAGATAGATAGATAGATAGATAGATAGATAGATAGATAGATAGACAGACAGATCTTTGCATGTTTTACTGGGAAGAGTTCGAGTTGATTATTTCCATCTAAATACTCTCATATTTTACCCTCAATTTGGCTTTAATGAAAAAATAATAACAACCCAGTAAAAACCCACAGATGCGTTCTGTTGAAGTTATGAAGTAGAAATGGTTCTTACAGGAGGTCCAGGGAGGCCGTCCACTCCTGGAAGCCCACTTTCACCTTTCTTTCCCTGAAGAGACAACAGAAAAATGAACTTTTCGTTGAGTGACAGCAGATCTGGAGAAGCAAACCGTTCTGTAGAATTAATCATTCCTCAAGCCTTCCTGTTGGATATGGAACCTCTATAATATGTTATATACTTGTGTTTTCTGGTTTTCCTCATTGTTTTTTCACATGTTCCGGGATCCGCTGCTTCCAGTCGCCTCCAGAAGCAGCAACAGGTGTTTTTCCTACATTCTGAAGCATCAAGCGACGTGATCATGTCGGTAAAGAGGGATCAGGTGGTGAAGAGGTCGTCCATCAGCGATGTTTCAGTTGATTTCCACAGGAGGCCTCCGTCTTTGTTAACGTTTTGAAAGAGCGAATTGCGCAAGAGCGGTGCATCCGTTTTAATTACACGCCATTGTGTAACGGGAGGAGGAAGATGGAGGGAGGAGACGGGGAGGAGAAGAACCGCTGACAGCTACAGCATCATGTCTGATTAGCACAGAGAACAAACAGCAGCCCTAAAACAAAAGTTCTTACCCTCTGGCCAAACTCTCCAGGCTCACCAGGTAGACCCTGCACCCCTGGAGGACCCTGAGAAGAAGCGGTGTGTTACTGTAATGGACTTCAAGCAGGCGTTTCACGGGAACAGGTGTTTCATCAAACGCCAGAGAGGACGGAAGAGGAAACACGGCGGAACCAAGTGAGAAATGGCGATTACTCACCGGAGCCCCTTGGGGCCCCTCCGGCCCTGGAGGCCCCGGAGGTCCGGCTTCTCCCTGAAACAGGTCAAACACGTCCGTGAAATCCCAGCCTGAGGCCAGGCCGGCTTATTTATATGGAACGATTCAGGCTAAATAAACTCACAATGTCATTCAGCAAACTAATAAAAAAAATAGCAAAACAAAGCTTTAAGAGGGCATCTTGAAGATTTAAGAGCAAATAACAGACATTACGGAAACGGCACTGGAAAGACCAGAAAAACAGGGAAACTGAAGACTCAGTTCAATCTGTGGTTATGTGTTTTCAGCCTACATTTAAATGATCTATGGAAGTATTTATTTCTTTTTATATCAGCGTAAGGGAAGAGTAAGAAAAAGCTGCTTCACCCTTAAAGCACCGTTAAAACCTGCTGCACAAAACCCGTTTAGACGGAATCTTCAAATGGAATGGCAAAACTTTGATTGCGCTCAGTGCTCTCGAGTCACTAAAAGCATTACTTTTCTGGAATGACAAAAAAATAAAGACAATTTCCAAGGTAAAGGCTAAATTCATCTTTTTCCATCTGATCTTTATGTGTTTATGGAACGTGTCTTCACGCTGCATGTACTCCCAGGAGGGCTTTATACCTTTCAGCAGTCACGCAAAGCTTCATATAACGTCTGCCGCTGAGAGATTCATGAGCTGAACCCAAGGAGCACAAGTAGCAAGAAAACATCTGAGTTAAACAACCAGATGGTTAGAAAAGGAAGCTGATGTTTATTTAGGGCTCTGACCTCTTAACAGTGCCTACAAGCTAATGCTAATGCTAATGCTAACGCCAGCCGTCTTACTGTCAAGTTAGCACTTTTTCATTTAGCAGCATGAAAAGATTCAACTGATGCTAAAGCTAACCAGCAGATTACAGTGAGACAGCAGCTTTATTGTTGCTTAGTGAAACTTCCAGGACTGTATCTGTGTTCTGACAGAGTCCATCTTAAAGGTGCTGTAGGCAGGATTCCGCATCTCCGCCATCTTGCTTAGGTCTACCTAAGCAAGATGGCGATTTGACCCATCTAAGATGGCGATTTGAAACCCAGCACAGCCAATCCTGTGCTGTTTTCTCTGACATCACGCCCTTACGCAAGTTAAGCCCCTCCCACAAGAACGCGCGACGAACCCCGCTCGACCAATCACGGTTAGAGCCTCATGGGCTCTTCTGATTGGTCAAAGATACCTGGAGCTGTCGAGATTCCTTTTCAGCTCAGAACAGAGACAAATGGAAACGCTGCGCCCTCGCGGTAGTGCAATTATGCTACACTCCTAAAGGATTATCAATGGATACTCTGACATTTAATTAAAAGAAAACACAGAAAAATTAGCATTGACTAGCAAAATCCTGCCTACAGCACCTTTAAACCTACTGATCAGGTACTTGGACAGTATTAGGCAGTTAGCTTTCTTCACTCTTTTAACAAGTGTTTCAAAATGTTTTGACGTAGTTTTTACAGTAACTTTGATCCCATTTACGTGATATTTCAGGTGAAAAGGCATCGATTTTTTATTTTTGTGGCAGAAAAACTTTGCATTTTTGATGTACTTAGCATTTACAGGTAAATCTCAATGATAAATATTTTCCCTGTTTACTCTGGAGCGACGCATTTTCAGAAAGCTCCGCCCAGGCAGCTGTTTTCAGTATAAGGTTTTCAGCACTGTCATGTGAACAGACTTGATACTGTTTTTCAGAGAGCTGAAGTTTTTTTTTTTTTTTTTTCATTTTATTTTCACATATAAAAAAAATGTGGCTTTTCTTTACCTATTTTTTTTTTTGTTTTGAAACATTAATAATGTGCTAAAATTCTCACAAAAACAAGGTCACATTGCTGTACAGAATTGACATGTATTACTGAAACATAGCTTGCATGAGAGTTTGAGAACATGCACTCACCTTTTCACCCCTCAAGCCTTCTTTTTGCACCTGGAATTAAAACAAAGAATAACATCAACACACTCCCCGTTGGCCACGATCGCCTGCTTCTGTAATCACAACAATTCTCCTCCAAACTTTGAAAATGAACTGTAATCACTTCTTTAAAGGCTGCTCATCATTTTGAGTTTCTTCACTACTCAAGCCTGTAATTCCTTCAAATCTGCTGCTTGAAGCCTCCTCGGTGTATTTCTGGTACTCACCACATCGCCAGGTAATCCGGGAAGGCCTCTCTCGCCCTGTGACACAGTTCGCACAACAAAAAGGCGAACGCCCCATCATTAGGATCAAACCGACTGTCAGACCTCCCTCCCTCCCTCCCCTCAGGCCCTGTGCTCACGATTCAGCCATGATTAGTGCTAAAATCTGTTCTCGTTTGCGGGCTGAAGTGAAACGCGTGGATGGAGGGGCGTGGCGTGGGCGTGCGCCGCAGGAAGAGTCGTCAAAGTGGGTAATTACAGGCAGAAGAATGATCTCTGCATATTATGTTCTCAGAGAAATGAGTGGGCGGGCTTCGCCGGAGCGGAGGAGACTGAGGAATGTCTGGAGCGAGCAGACGGGATCTGGAGGTGGTGGCGGGGGGGGGGGGGGGGATAAACGTCTGATGAGACCGTCCTGAGACGACTGGATCGGTGCATTCTTTCACAGCCTCTCTGTAATGTCATCCGCCGCGCCGTGGTGGAGTTTTGTGGGCAGATCAATAGATGTGATCGGTCTCACCTTGCCGCCTTTGATCCCGCTCGGCCCGGGCGCTCCAGTGAGTCCTCTCAGCCCCTGTCAGGAAAGAAAAAAAAAAAGAAGACAATGAATCCAGGTTCCGAACAAATGATAAAAGCAGACCGTTTGGAAGTCAGGGAAACTTACATCTTTCCCAGGAACACCGGGTTTTCCAGGAAATCCATCCAGGCCCGGTTCACCCTGAAACACAGTCAGGGTGAGATCTCCCCATTTTAACCCGCCGGAGGTCAGAGACCTCGCGTGGTACTTGTGTGTGAAGGTGTGTGTGTGAATGGGTGAATGCGGCCCCACGGACACATCCGTTTACACAGAAACTGGAGAACATTCAACACCCACAATGCAACACAGAGTCCCTTTCTCACTTGAAAACATTGACATGTAAACAGTAGTGAAACATTTCTGTGTGATTTATCTTCTCATTTTCCAGTCAGATATCTATTCACAGTTTACTGTGTCAAACTCTTGGCCCGCGGTTCAAATCGGGCCCCCGTGTGAGTTCCTGCGGCCCACAGAAGCCTGAAATGCATGTAATTGTCTTCAAATGACAGTTTGTGCTTGTACTGTCTGTAAAGTGACAATAATCTGCAGCCACTGAAATACATGTTGACTCTGAGAGCAGAAAGGCCTGAAATTAGATGGCCAGGCTTCCATTTTGGTGGTTTTCTAACAAGCGACTGAGTTGAAATAGATCAACAAGAAAATCTCAACATTTCCGGGAAGAAAAACATTTTCACAGCGAGGCGGCAGATGAAATGTAAATACATGCTTGAAGGAGACAGAAACAATATGTCTTCTGTTTTTTTTTTTTTCAAGCAGTGTTCAGTAATACAGATTTATGTCACAAAAACCAGAGATTTTTTTTTACAAAATTCAGTTTGCAAGAATAATTTAAAAGCAGAAAGAATCACAACCACATATAGTGAATTTGCATGTCAACTCTTCGGAGTTGGTCAGGCTGTGTAATCTGTTGAAACTGCTCTGAACCGTCCTCTCCTGTTAAGGCTTTACCAAGAAAAGTACTTTTCCACTCCAGGAAATTGCCTGTGAAAGAGTGACGGCTGTAAACCTGCCTGTCTGAATGGAGTCGCCTGTCTCCAACCTGCTCCACATCCTCAAAACCATCTGGAAAACTCATCCATGTCCTGACTCCATGTTCAGACTCACACAGCAGCACCTGTTGAAGTCCTCCGACCCGGCCTCTCGGCAGGCTCTCAAAGCGGCTGCAGCAGTTGGTCCTCGTCTCTTTTTGGTGCTGCTCAATGTCCCTTCTTTCAGGTTCAGAGAAAACCTGAGTGGGAAGCTGCTTCTGATGCTTGGAAATAGCCTCCTTTCTGCCGCCTGACGTCACCAGACTGATAAAAGAGGCGACGCGCTGGCCTCAGACATCAACAAGAGCCCCTGCGAGACCTGAATAAGATGCATTGTAGCCTCGAACGCCCCCCCCCCCACACACACACACACACACAGACCCAGACAGGAAGTGAGCGGAGTGAATCGAGGAAGCCAACATCTGTTTGTGCGATTACGCCCCCCGGTTCTGGGAAGAAAGGCTCGCCCTCTGTTCCCTCTGTGAAGTTAACCCCGCAAACAAGATTTTGCAGTGTAAGCTGCGTCGGGTCAAATCCCAGGACACGCCGGGGAAACATGCACAGCGAGTGTTTAACCTGTCACTCAGCAGTGACGGTCAGATACAGCGGACCTGCAGGGAGAACAGTCAAAGACTCACCCTGGTCCCCGGTGTTCCTTTTTCACCTTTTACACCTGCGTCACCCTATTGAAGAAAACACAATATTATTCAGTAATTCCAAATCTTACCTCCCGATTGAGTTGTTTGAATACTCACGATGACGCCTTTCGGTCCAGGGGCACCGGGACTTCCTGCGTCTCCCTGAATTCCCTTCACGACACAAAAACAAGCATCTTTTATTAGAGGGAAGTTCTTCACTCTCTGTGAGGAGCTGCTGCTGCTGACTCGGCGGTTTACCGAGGGTCAGCTGGAGGCTGCTGAGTCAGACCTGAATCGGTGCAGGAAAGAAACCTGAACCCCCCCACATAGGATAAATGACAGCTGTTGGTGGCGAGACCCCCTGCGTGGTTGGGTGCACTTTGACCTCTGATCTCACTTTCAGTCAAGACACCTTGCTTTGATTTTTCAGGATAAAGCATGCGGCCCATAATAAACTTTATAAACTTTAATGCTTTTGCTTTTCACTTTGTAGAATATACGAGACAAAAATGTCTACATTTTGTCAAAAAATAAACAGTTACCTCAAAAAAATTACTAAAATCTCAACACAAAGTCAACCTTAATGACACTTTATGGTGTAAAATACAGTGAAATGTTCCTAAAACTTCTCCTGTTTCTGTTGCATTATGCATGTTTTTATAAACTCAGCCTGACAGCATGGCTTGGAAGGAAATGCTCGCAATATTCATGTGTTCAGACAATCAATTCTGGATGCAGCGGTGGTTGTAAACAGGTGAATTTGCTCCTCTCTCTTAACTCTTATGCCATTTTTTGCTCCTCAGCAGAAGCATTATCATTAATCGACTGTTTTTTGTTGCAAATCTGCATTTGAAGACAGTTAAAATTCTGAAGTTTTACAAATGATGGTAAAAACGATCCAAGCGTGAAAAGTTATGCAAGTTTGGCAAAAAATAAAGTGGAGTAATCATCATACAAGTACTTGGGGACGTGTTTAACCAAAGCACAGAGCCAATAATCTAACCGGGGCAGATTATCTCCAGGACTGCAGCTGTTGAGGGGTGTTCCCTGTCTGCACTGCTCAATATTTATCAAAATGTCTCTAAGGAAGATAAAAGAACGGAAGGCCAAAGCTAATCGATCCATTTGTTCTCAGCGAAGCCTGAACTGCAACGTCTCGGACTTTAAAGATCTGCTACTTTGGCTCCAGATAGCAGAGACGCCTTCAGAGGAATAGTGGACTCTGTGTGTCCACTGGCTCAGGACAGGTCTGGGAGAGATTGCTGAAGCACCATCACCATAACAAATGACTAAACACACCTCTGAAAAAATGCTTATCCTAATGTTCACAACCTTTTTTTACAATTATAGTGAAGACTATGGCACACTACTTGAGTGATGATCTCCTACTTTAATACAAATACAAGTTTCGGTGAGAATATAATCACCAAAATAGGCAAAACTACCAAAACATAAAGCTTTTGGTCTGATATTTCCATGTTTAACAATATACTTCATTTCAGTTATGATATCATTTTATATTTTTGCAGCTAAAGGGTTTTTGCTAAGCTTTGCCACCAGTTTAGCACTTCCCATGCTGAATCAAAAGGGGGCAATCGTTCCCTCCGGTCGCAGCTCGGTTGGCCCGGTGTCAGCCAGCAGCCCCTCCCCCCTCCCGTTTGGCTCGCCGCTGCCTCATCCAACAGGAGAGTCAACCAAACTTCCCCTGCTCATTTTTTTATTTTCGTTTTCCTCACAGGAAATCAATATCAGGCTGAGAGGTAATTGTCCAGAAAAACGTACATACGCCCCTTTTAACAGAGCAAGTGCGTCTCTGAGCGCAGCGCCAAAACCAGAATCACTAAAAGGCTCTCGTTAATGATTTTTTTTTTTTTTTTTGCCGCTGGAAATATAGCTAAAAATCCCTTTGACATGGATTCAAAAGTCTGTGCACTGACTCATGACTGGATTAAAAGCTGGCCGGCGGCCTCAGCCTACCTTCAGTCCAGCTGGACCGGGCAGCCCCTGATCACCAGGCAGTCCCGCCTCCCCCTGATGACAAACACACACATTTCTACATTTTTACACATCATGAAATCGATGTTTTAAAGTGGTGCATAAAAACTGTTTCTTACTCTGTCTCCTTTGTCGCCAGACAGGCCGTCAATACCCGGCACGCCACCGAGACCCTGTCAGGTGATCGGAAACGAGCGATTAATACCGGGGAAAAGAACGAAGGGCGAGTGAGACAACGCCACTTCTCTGGGATCACACCTTCTCTCCTTTTTGTCCAGCAGCACCTTTCAATCCTATGCTGCCACTATCACCCTGAAAACAGAAAGGACGTGTTTAACTGGAGAGTTTGGTCGCACTGCGGCATGCCGGGCGGCGATGGCGTGCTGTCAGAGGACCGTCCTGGCAGCAGGTTTAGTAAACCGTGTCGGGATGAGGAATGAAGACGAAGAACGACTGTTAGAGACGGATTATTGGAATGATGACGAGAAGTTAGAGTTACAACACACAGAACACAGACACACATGATCTGAAGCCGGAGTCTGTTAGCAGCTTCTTCAACGGTTCCGTCACACGTTCAGCTGAAGATGGTGCCGTTACGACCACACACGTCTATACATGATCTGTTTCTTATTGTGGCAGCTGTAATAGAGACGCACCAATACAGACACCAGAATCAGGACGAATACTATGCAGAGTCCTATTCCTAAAACGTCCACAATACAATTATTACATGACGCCATCAACAGGAAGTAGAGGACGAGCGATGACGGCAGTTTGGACATACTGAGAGTGACAAAAGAAAGACAAACTGTAAATCACGTTCGGCCAAACTACCCAGAGGAGGTGCAAGCTAGTTCATAAACACCAGCAGCATTAGCCCAGTGTGGCTCATTAGTTGAACTGCTCAAGGATTTGACTCTGAGATGTGCTAAATGCTACATGCTAAAGCGTTCTGAGGCTCACACAGCAGCGATGCTCGATGTGCATTGTGGACGCAGTGGCATACTGGAGCGTTCAAGGCTGCAGTGACGTGGAGCCTTTGAGGAATATTTGAGTATAAAATAGGCTCGTTGGCATTTATTAAGTACTTGTATCGGTACTTGGTATCAGGTCAGTATCGTGCATCCCTAATTTGAATATCTTTCAACTTTTCACTCAGTTTCTTGGCTTCCAGGACTGTAAAAGATTGAATTTGATTCAGGATCTTCAAATTCTGCTCCAAGATCACTGGAGTCAAACTAACTGATCTGGGTGAGTTGACCGGAAAGCTCAGCAGTGTGAACTTGGAGTTGAACGTAAGCTGATATGTCATTTTGTTCTATGCTAAAGGCTCGTCCTTGTTTTCGAAGCTCCCAAAAGTCACAATGGTACAACTCTAATGTGGTGTAACACACTGTATGCACTTCAGGTATTTGAGCATCTTTCTGCATTGGAATGTTGCTTAACATGGTGTCCGATGCAACTTTAACAAGAACGAATGTGAACGTTTGATTTCCCCTTTGGTTTATTCCAGTTTACTGAGACGGAGTGACAGTCGCAACGCCCAGCTCTCGGCAGAATTCACCTCTGTAGACGAAGTGTAAATGTGGCAGATTGTGATTGCTTCTCATCCTAACGGGGAACAGAAGGTTGCTGAAAGTTGAATGTGAGGAACATCCTGTTGTGTTGTTGGTTTATGCACACTTGATGTCATCCTCTGGGCTCATTTGAATCCCACAAGATTTGCAAGCCGGTCCAGGCAAAAAGTAACTGCCGGTAAATTACACGGTTAAAAACCACGGCGAGCCTTCCCCCTCGTCTCATGAAACCACTTTACAAGTCCCCGGGAGATTATTTTAGCCTCATATCACTTTAACCAACGTCATGTCCTTCATTTCAGTGATTAGGAGGGAGTACCCAAAAAAAAAAAGAAAAAAAGAAAGAAGGCATCACTGACAACAAAAACGGGCAGATGGTTGCAGTTCTGTTCGGTTTAAGATGCAATTAGAGGCAATCAGAGTGGGATGATTTCACTTTCTCCACGTAAGTGCTCGATGACCAAAGCGGCCATTTTTAACCGCTGCTTTCGGTTGACTTAGGTCATCAGGTTGAGGCAAAGTCCACGGCGGCAAATTGCAGCCCTGCGTGGAAAAGCGGGGCGAAGACAGAGCGCCGTGCAGGAAGCAAGAGATGGAAAAAGCAACGGGGAAGCGGCGCATTAAAATCTGATTTAATGCGCTCGTATCAAAGCGGCTGGTTGCGTTTTTGTTTATGTCCAGCAGCGAGGAGAGGAAAGACGCCATGAGATAAGCTTGATTCAGTGAGTTCGTCCTGCGGAGAGACTAAAAGCTCCGACAGGTGAATGAAACCAAATCAAAATTTTCTTGATTTGTAAAATATGATCGATAACATTTGCATGTTTCCAAATAGTCTGATTGAACTGATTCACTCACAATCATTTTTTTTCTCCTACTTTAGACTGCTCTATTGAAATTGACAGAATGTTTTCACCAAAATGTGTCTGATGATTATACACAGTATGTCTCCACATTTCCTCCAGTTACTTAAACTTCGACAGTCTCACACCCCATTGAGAATCATCAATCCATCCAGCACTGATCGCCATGGATGTATTCTATCTGACGCACACAGGAGGTTATGGTGGTAAAAAGAGCCAGTATCCAGATGGCACAGCTGTTAACAGCTGTCATCCCCAAACATTTTCTGCAACATTTCTAAAGTTCGGTCACAAATAGTCGATCAAATTAAGCATTTCTGTTCCGTTTCAACATCCTAACTTTTCTGGAATTAGGACTGTAAGACAACAAGAAGCAGGTTAGAAGATTTTCCCAACATGCATAAAGTTTGAAATGTGGGCAGGCGGCACATGCAGAGAGGAGGAGGAGCAGGTTTACTTACCTTCGCGCCTCTGTCTCCTTTGACAGAGACTACTTTGCCCTGCAAATAATCAATCGATAAGGATCAATTATTATCGAGGCGGGAGGAGAAGTGGAGCAGCTGGGAGGCATGCAGTGTCAAACAACATCATTGTTTGATGGATTATTTAAAAGAGAAAAGCTTTGCATCTGATGTCAAGTAACTTTAGTGAAGCATTTATGAACTTTTGAGCGTTTTATGTGTGAGCGGCGTGAATGTGGAAGTTTCCATACAGTCTCTCCTTTCTCTCCTTTGATGCCCGGCTGTCCGTTAGCGCCTTTAGGACCAGTCTCACCCTGCAAAAGTACGCATGTTCACTAAAAAGAAAATAAAACAGCTCTACACAAAGAAGCTGGGAATCTTTTGTCACACACACAAAGCAGGACTGAAATGCGGCATTAGACGACCTTTTCGCCCCGGGGACCGGCGACGCCGGGCGCGCCGACGTCTCCCTGCGAGGAAACAAAGACACAGCCGTCCCTTCAGAGGGGTTCAAGAAAAGCGTCGCCGCTCGTCCGCGGGAGCGATCGGAGGCGATAAAGGGAGGCGGGAGCGGCGGACTGGCTTCACCTTGGCTCCGGCGGGACACGAGCAGTTGGCCTGAGGTCCTCGCTGCTGCTCCACGCTGGTGGGGGTCGGGGTGGGGATCGCCACCGGCGGCGCCTCCGTCACCACTTTCTTAGGACACTGAAACAGAACATTGAGAAATAAACAGCCTACATCTAAGATCTTTTAGAAACCAATGAGGCTCCATCGGGAGAGTATCGTCTCTCAATCTGAGGGCTGCGTGTTTGATTCCCCATCTCCTGCCTAAATGTATTGAAGTGTCCTTGAGCAAGACACCGAGCCCCAGCAAGCTGAACAGCTTGCATGGCAGCTGCCTTAATTGGAGCATGAAGATGGAGTGTTTTCCAAAAGTTCCCCTTGGGATCCATTTTCAAAAGGTTGTGTTTTCATTGTTTCTGAATAGCGTTGTTGTGTAAACAGACGCCCAAAACCCATGACGTTAGATATCTATTATCAAGACATGAAGAGAGACTCTTATGTTTTCATTTGAATATGTTTTGTATATATTCATAGAGATTAAGAGGGATGTGTGTGTACAGTATGTATTCCTGTTTATCCTCTTTTACCTTTATATTCAGCTTTTTATTTGGTTTTGTTTAATCAGGCTACATGTGTCCAAGTTGTTATTCCATTATCACTATTTTCTTTTTAACTTGTAAGAGTTGAACCAATACCTGATTCAAGGCAGCGTTTTGGACATTATTATTCTTAAAGTAATGCAATATAAACAAAAGACTATTCCCTTTATACCATAGCAATATTTCTTGTATTATTTTTTATTTTTCCATCACCAGGGCATTGGTTTGCTGTTGTTTATTTAAGCAGAACAAGTTCGGAGTCCAAGTTTAAGTCTGTTGTTGGTTTCTCCTTAAACTGGGTTGGAAAATGAGGGTCCGTCTTATCTTCAGGGTCTGATGCTGCGTTCACTGTGAAACTGATGAGCTGATATTAAAACCGAGTCTTGGTCTGAAAATCACTGGAACTTTGGCATGTTTCACACCGATCTGGGTTGAAATCACAACAGACCTTGAGATTCACTGTCCGTATGGTGTCCGAGCAGCAACGTCGTCACCAAGGCAACGGGACACACGGAGGTAAACAGAATCAATGTTCCATAACTTCTGATCAATATCTTCCTACAGATCATTTAAGGCTCCTTCATCTCCGTTTACCATTGTTAAAACAGGTGTAGCCTTTAAAATTCTGCATCTCAGGCTTTGTTTTGGTTGAGTTGTGGCATGAAGGCAATTGGAAGCCAATGCAGCTCAACATCCCGCCTCGTCTGTTTCCCATGGGTTTGACTGTAATGTGTATTCAAAGCCAATATTCAACAGGCATTTAGAAAAAACTGTGTTAATGTGGAAAGCAATGGGCTCAGCTATAAGGTACATGAGCATGTAAACAGATTCATGTGCTTCCGGCAGGGTAAACACTGCTGCCTTTACGCCTCCATTGAGCTTTTTTGCATTTAATCCACCCAAAGACTGCTGTCAGTCAACATACTTGTCAAGTGACAAGATGAATACTGTTTGTCATTCACTTCTAGTCTCAATACTCTGGTTTTACTGTTTCTGTGACCTTCCAGGAGACGGAGAGAAATTTGAAAGGAATAAACAACAGAGAATAAACCAGCATTTCTGGGTTAACATACATAAAAACCTCCCTGGTTCTACTCTCCTTCCCATCCACCTTTGGTTTCCATCGGTAGGTTATACTCGCCAATAAATATGAATCTCAATAAGTGATGCAACAGCATCTATAACAGAGGACTCTAAAGTCTTTATAAAGATGTTGACTCCATATCCAAAGTCTACAAACACTCACAGGCCCCGTTGGTAGATCGCAGCAGGTTTCCAGCTCTGCATGTTTGGAATCGCAGTAAATCATCATCCTCTGAAGGTCAAACTGCAAGAACACAAACGCAGCACGTGTAAAGAAAGCAAATTGAAAAACAATTACCCCATATGTCTTTCACTGGATTTTAAAGCTCACGTCAATGGGGACGCTGTCGTAGAGCCTCTTCCCGATCACCGTCTTCCCCTGGATGTCGATGTCCTCCCTGTCCTCGATGGGCAGCGTCTGGATGTGCTTGCAGTCCAGGTACAGGGACACGGACTTGGCCTCCACGCTGAGGGCGATCTTATGCCAGTTGCGGTCGAACAAGTTGTCGACCTCGGCGTTCTTGAACACGGCTCTGACGGCGTCTTTCGTGAGTCCGACAGCGTTATACTCCACCGCCTTGTTCTCACCGTCCAGACGGATGGACACCTGGTGAGTTCAAAGTCAGACCCGCTTAATGACAAGAACGGAAATATTGAGCAAAAGGACATTAAGATTGTTCAGAATCAAACTAAAAAAACAAGCTAGCTGAGTTCATTTTGACCTTAAAATTAAAAGTCAAGCCACAACAGTCGTATTTCTTCGTCTTTCCACCGGGCTGACTCACCTGTGGGATTCCATATTTGTCAAAAACCTGCCAGAGGTACCAGTCCTCACGTCTTGAGGTTTTCCTGAACTTGAACGTCGTCACAAAGGCGTATTCATCAGGCAGCCCTTGAGGGAACACCTCCCTGTGGAAAAAACACCCTCGGTAATGCTGTGTTCCTCTGATAAACACAGTTGCAGTGGCTGCACAACAGTTTAAATATTAATGCACAAACCTAGAATTAAACACAGGCTCTGTTTATACCCAGCTCCCTTGTTCCCTCAGCAGAGCAACACCACCAACGAAAGACAGTCCACATATCACCACAGCAGAGTTTCTCTCCCTGGTTCCTTTGACCTTATCACAAGGCTGACGTCGACATGCATTAGAGAGCTGTAAAAGGAGAGTGTGACGCGCTTCCTATGTGGATCAGCGCCTCCTAATCTGAGCAGGGGGTCGTCTGGTAGGAAAGGTGAGCACATCCAATCCAGACTGATGGAAAACATCTACCATAGATTGGAGCATTACAGGACTTTGGGGTGCTTTTCATGACTGACGAGAGAGGGATTTATAAAATTCAGGATTGTGTAGTATACAAGAATCTCAGGTTGATAATGCATATTTGTGTGGTTTCATTACAAAAATAACCAACAGCACCCACTAGAGGCCCAACATGGAAACTACATCATTTCCCTGTAAATGGACATAATTTTCAAAACGTTTAAGAAAAAAAAAATTCAAAAATGATTAATTTTTAATTGAAATATTGGCTTTAGGCCTCAGATAACTTTTAATTCAATATTCAACATAATCTAATCAGTCACCTGTCATCTTTTCCTCCTCTGATTTGGGATTTTCCTTTAATCATCACCAAAACATCTGCAGGCCGTAACAAAGACTTGCGAGACAGTCGTCTTTAATGGGGCCGCCTATTGTCATTTCAGTGAACTCATTGTACGTCCATAACTTCCACAACAATGCTATGAGCTCATGGGATTATTGTGGTGGGTTTTTTTATTCAGCAGCTGACTTCATGAAACACATGGAGTTGAGAAAAAGAAAGGAATTTGGCTATTAAACACACCAAATAAAAGCCTGCTTTAAGGAGGCAGCAGGTTCAGCATCTGTCACATCGTCTGTTTGGTGGATCTTTGTTCTTAATCGGGATTATCAAGATTTGAATTTTCTAGTGTAATTTTAAGCATTGGTGAGGAGTTTTGTCATGTCTTTTCTTCTTTTTCCCAGGATTCCCTGAGCTGGTCACTTACTCTGTTTGCTGCACGATGGGCATGGTGCCAAGGCGAACGTACGCACTCTGACCGTCATCGTCTCTGGTCCCCAGAATCTCTCTCACGTTGAAGTAGTCCATCAGGTCGAACCCTGCAGCGAGACAGGGAAATCATCCAGCTGGATTATTAAGGGACTCCTCCCCAACACACATAAACACATAAACACTTATTTTTATGTGCCAGTCACAGGTGTGTTTTCCCTTTCTTAGCCAGGAGTCTGCCACCATTGGCTAATGCAGATTGGAGGCAGCCAATCAGCTTCCAAACCTTCCAAATAAAAAAAACTCAGCAGAAGTTAAAAGATACTGTATGTTCTTTTTTTTTTTAAAGCTTCAAGATGGAATTGATGGTCTTGTGGAAAAATAAAAGGTTTGTGGAGAGAAATGATGAATCAGATCAGTTGGAGGTACCATGTAGCTTGTCTTATGTTAAAAAAAAAAACAAAAAAACACCAGTTTATTGGTTGATTGGCTCTGTTATGGGTTTTTTAGCATCACCAGGTTGTCTTTTATCATTACTGTTCTACAGTAGAATGTCTAGGCCTTGTTTGTTACATTATTTTCATTCATTAGGCACAACTGTTGCATCATATCCTCGATTGTCTGTTGAGAATAAAATAAAGCATTTTGCAGCCACTTTCATCTTCAATCACTGACTGAATTGTGGAAGTCCCTGAACTCAACCTATGCTCACACACATAGACAAACTCCCAGTCATCCAGTTACTGGGCCCATGTTGTATTTTTGTTAGATTTCTCAGGGTACACCGACATTTAACTGGGTCAGTCCCACCACACCCAGCTGCCGCTGGGTTTGTGGCTTTTCGCAGAGAGATCAAAAATCATCACGTGACCGAGCAACTGGACAATAAATCCATTTGTTGGGCCATTAAATATTTGTGAGATTTGCTTCCAGAGTGGGGGGGGAGAGGAAAAAAAAAAGAACTACTGGAGCATGTGTGCACGTGTGTGTGTGTGTGTGTGTGTGTGTGTGTAGCTGCCCTGCAGCATGCGATTTGAAGTGGTATAACCACAGACCATATTTAGGTGGTTTAGACTGGACACTCCCTTGTACAACAAACAAGTGCTGTAGCTATGGCGATGCCGACGAGATGTGCAGCACGAACGCAGCCTCAGCTTTGGGAGCTAAAAATCCGATGGTTATAGTCTGGATTGGACGGAGCGCTCCTGGAGGCAAACATTGGGAAGTAGACAGCCTAACATGAAGAAAATCTGAGGCATGGAAGGTTTCCGGGGGCAATATTAGTAATCTTTCAGAGAGGAAAGCGGGGCATTAAGGTGGTAATGTGAGAGTCCGGCCAAAGCTTAGTGGATGTTTTTAGAAATAGCCTGGAAACAGGTGGTAAGACGTGCAGGCTGGCCCCTTCCCCCATGAGCAGGGCGGCAAAAAATAACATTAAAAACAAAAAGCCGTCATAACAGAATGTAAAACGGAGAGGATCGGCCCGTCAGACATCCGCTGTCTGTCAGTAAAGGGTCTCAGATGTACTGTTAGCGACAGCAGGCTATTTTCTACACTCAGCATCGACTGAGGTTCATGGGAGCTGGTTCCTGCATTTGTCCGAATGAATCACATCTTCACCAAAAAGTCACAAAAAACTTAATACACAACCACAAAAAATGCACAAATGCTAAAGCAACATATCCATCTCAAATCGGATGGTGATATGAGAACAACCAGGACAAACACAAAAGTTCAAGCCCCACAAAGTTTAAAGATCATAAACATAAAGAAAAGAGAGAATTGTAAACATCTAAATATTTAAAGCTGCACCCAACAGGAGAAAAGGGGAAAAGAAACACCTTCTGAACAGCTAGAAAGAATCATAAAAAGGAAACAAATAGATCAACTAAAAGTTTTGAAATACTCCAAAAAAGTGTGCAAAATTTTAGCAAACAGCTACAAAAAAAGTCACAAAACAACAAGAACAGACAAATAACAATGAAAAGACGTAATTGTAAGTTCACACGCGTTGAATTAGTCAAAAAAAAAACACAATTTAATGCAAAAAGTATCAAAAGCTTTAAGATAAATATGAATTGCAAGATGGCAGCCATATTTGTAGTTTTCTCTCTACAGTCTTGTCTTGTTCTTTACACCTGCTGATCTACTTTTTCCAGATTGTACTACATATACCATAAGTAAGGATAATTACTCTCAGTCTTGTGTAATCATAACTTAAACTTGCAAATATAACATCATAAAACTGCATGTTTTTACTTTTATTGATTTTTAAGTCCATTTTCAGATAAATTGGTACATTAAAGTCTGTAAAGAGGATTCCCAAAGAGGAACAGTCCCTGAATGTACTGGAGGTGGGACATTGAGGGTAAATGTCAAGAGGTTCAGAGGAAAGTTTTGAAGATTCACTTAAAAAATTGAGCTCAGAATGGTAAAAAATTATGTAGAGATACACACTCTGATCAAAAAATGTATGATCCATATCCAATCTTTTCTTTAAGCTACTTTCCAGACGGAATGCGTTCCACCCAGTGACCTGGAACTGATGTAGCTTTGATCAATTCATCGAAGACTGAATCTCTAAAAGGTTTTATTTTTTAAACTTATTACACAGATATTTATGAATGAAAACAGTCTGCCGAGAGAAGATTATCTTGTTAAAGAGCCTCAACCATCATCCGGGGGGGGGTTATTATTAAAGAAAGGGCGGGATCTTGAACTCTGCCCGGTGTGGGGCTGTCGGAGGAAGCCGTGGCAGCTGTGCAGATTTACTGGCCTCCCTCCCCTCCAGTCACCAGGCTCGTGTCGCTGAGCACACTCGCTCACCACGCTGCCTCTGCGGCCGCTGCTGGGGCCCATCTGAGCGCAGGGCTGTAATTTGCACTGGCAGTGGATAGCGTATAATCAACCCGGGAAAGAAGAAGAAGAAGAAGAAGAAAAAAAAAAAGAAAAGTTATTTTGGACGGCCGGAGAGACGGCCGATGGGCCGGTCCTTTGTGGCGAGAGCCAGATGAGAACGAGGCAGCGTTCCTTTGATGGGAGCAGATGGCAACATTTGCACTGCAGATAAGTCGAGGAGGTTTTGCGATCGGCGCCTTCGCCTCTACCCCCCTCCAAACCCCTCCCCCTCCCCCCGAGGGGTCCGGCCAGACAGCTCATGATAAGTGGGAGTCGTAGATCTTCTGGCTCTTGACGTTTCTCAGAGACTCTGACTCTGAGCAGGATCTCCAGAAGCGTCCACCGTAAACTGTGTCAGACAACGTGCGTGCTGAAGTTAGCCCGCTGCGCGGAAATCCCCAGTCGTTGTTTGTCTTGTCATGAAGCTTCGAACCTCAAACCGCTGTTTGATAACACTCGAAGTGGGACCCACGGCGCGGCTCGGACGCGTCTTCGCCACTTTAACTCCGTCTGTGTTGCACTGAGGCTACAAGGAGCCAACAACTGGACCCGGCGGTGGCGTCTCCGCGCTCTCCTGGTGGTCCGCAAACCCAACGAAAAACACAAATCCACTTCTGAACAGTAATCCGACATTAGAGTAGCTGTGTGAGAGCGAGGTTTCATCTGTGGGGCTGGCAGCTAAATGTCCAGTTTGGGGTGTATTTATGGTCTGCTGATATCCTCGCTTCGTCTTCCAGAGACTGATTTGGACTTTTGTACCGAACAAAGAGAAACAAAACATGACAAGATTCACGAGCGCAGCTGATGTACTGCTGCACGGACTCTCTGATTTATCGAAACTATGCCCTAATGTCTGCTGCAGCTGAGAGGAAAACCACATAATTAGCACTTGCTGGCTGAGGAGGGCGTGATAATGTGTCCCGACGGTGCAGAGCGACGCTATTCAGGGTCATGAAGGTACGCTCTTTAAAATGACACGGCAAAGTAAATTCAGATTGAATATCCCCAGCTCCCAGTCACATGACAGACATACATGTTTCTTTTGACTATCTGAGTGTCAGTGTCCAGAACTTTTATGTTTTTGCCACATGTCAACAAATAAAATTCGCCTGGAGCCACAAAAAAGTTCAAACTTAAAAACAGCTCGCAAAGTTTTATATACAAAAACTTTATCTTGACTTGAACTTATTATTGCTAAAGGTGTTAGTAAAGATGATTGAGCTTATTCTGCGCATTTTCCTCATTCACGTTGCTAGCTACTTCAGATTCTTCAGCAGTTTTTCACAACTTTTTCTTTGTCTTTTTTGACATTTCATCACGAGTATGAATTTCTGACATTCAACAATTTTTACTTCTTTTACAGTTTTATCGATGTTATGTTATTTTTTTTTTTACATTTTAGCAGTTTTATTTGTTTGAATCTTTAAGTTATTTTAGCAGATTACAAGAAATTTAAGCAGTTTAAGCAACTTCAGCTCTGCTAGTCATCTTTGTGAGTGTAAATCCTTCAGCATTTTTTGACTATTTCATGTACTTTACTGGTTGTATTTGTTGTGTTTTCTTTAGCCATTTAAGATATTTAAGCAGTTTCAACCAATTTGAATCATTTTTAGCAATGTTTGCAGCTGTAGTCATTTTAGATATTCTATGCTTTTTACTCAATACGACTCTTTCAGCCATCTTAGTTATTTCAGCTGTTGAAGTACGAGAGAACTCTGGCTATTTTCAGCTATTTTAACTTTCTTGTATCCAGTTTTAGTCACACTATTTGTTTTGGAAGATGGCTGGCAAATGACATGACTTTGTGAAAGCTCCGGGGAGCGACGACACAGAGGCGGAGCTAAAGAGTTACATGTAGCTTCAGAGGCGCAGGATTTCGATCTAGACATTAAGAAGAACTCGATGCAATTAAAGAATTTGTTAATTAAATGTAGATATGTATGAAAAACTGACTTTTTCTCTTTAGAGGCGCCCTCTCTCTGCATGTCTCCATTGCTTCTGTCAGAACAAATATGGCCACCAGAGGTCAGAGTTGAGCAGACTCTTCCACATGGGGGAACAATACCAAAAAGTGCTGGATGGCAACGTCTCACCTGTTTTCCCAAGTGTCTCTGATTGATAAACATCTTTTCAAAGTCTGAAAATCTGTAATCAGTGGATTTTTATTATTGTTTGATGTACGTTAAATTCATGATTTTATCTTCAAATCCTGTGTCTGCCACTGTTTGAATTATTACAAATATTTCAGCAAAAAACTACTTTCCTTCGGTTTTCACGAGTCTGTAACCTTTCACTGCTTGAATGTTTTGGATTGCCGTGTTCTTTGGGGTCTTTCTGTACAGCCTCCATATGTTTTTGCCTGTAGGTTTTCCTCCAGCTGCTCTGGTTTCCTCCTCTGGTCCAAAAGACATTTAAGTCGGATGAAGTGGAAACTCCAAACTGGCCTCAGGGGAGTCATGTTTGTTTGTCTGCGCGTGCTCGCTGTCACAGATCGGCAACCTGCTCCTTCTGCTCCATATGTTCTGCACCGTCCTCATGACACCGCAAGGTAAAACACATCAAACCGAGAAGCCTCGATCGTTCTGGCATCTGAAAAACACTTCAAATATTGATTTTCCTACTTTTTCCATGAATTTTGATCCATTTAAAAGTAATCGAATGGTCTCAGTCAGCACCCAAAGACCACTTGGATCCATTTTTTCCCTTAAATTGCTCAAAAACCTGACTGTATCATGACCGGTGACTGCACATTGGCAGACAAAATCACTGTATCGTGTTTTCAAAAGCCAAATGTGTAAAGAGTCAACATCTCTTTCCACATCGCTGAAACACACAGCTCCGTCGCTCCGACGTCTCTTTCTGCTTGAACTTGAGCATAGCAGGAGTCCGAGCCGCCGTGCCAGTGCATCTGTTTTTTCTCTCAGAGTGATGGATGTGGGTGGGAGACGCAGACAGGAACTCAGATCCCCCAGAAGACACTCTTACAACAACATCCGACCTTTCTGGATAAACGCTATTCAAGACTTCTGAGCAAGAAAACCTTTAACGCAGAAGCTTGGAATGCATGAAACAAAACCAGCAAGTGATCAGTAAAGTGCTTCAGACTCGGGCTCAAACAAAACGCAAACCTGACATTTTAAGATTTATGTGCTGAGCGGGGGGGTTGTACGAAAACAGCGATACTAGTCTGGTGATGCTTTATCGATTTCTGTCAAAATTGATCAGTATTTATGGTTAAGAGCCATGTTTACATGGCAAGATTTCATGTGAAAATGTATCATTTTTGCATTTTTGTTTCAGAATAATTTGTTTATTATTCACATAAACCTCCAACAAAATACAACAAGACAATGTTTTTCACTTCCACTATATGTCCTACAAAGATTATCATTAAAAAAAGTGTGATTCCTTGTTTCTCTATGCATCCAATATTCCTTCGCATTTGTAAATTCACAGGAGCAGAGCTGCTAATTGTTTAAATTTGGTGTCATCCTGCTCAGTTAGATCAAAATGGCAATAATTCAATATATTACCAACCGAAGAATATACTAAATGCTAACAGCCCAAGGCTTCTGTCACTCATTTATTACAATGATTTGACGAGTAACCTAAAATGTGACTGCAAAAATTATGGTTACCCAATGTTCTAATTAAAGTTTATTTGATGTCTTTAGCTGAATCTGATTAAAAAACCTCAATGACAAAAAGTAGAGAAACTGAAAACATTTCAATTGCGTCTTAAAGCTGAGAAAAACTGTCCAGGGTTGTAAAATATGTTAAATGTCTAATAGAAAGAGGTGGAAATCAACAGTAATAATTTCCACTCTGAAAGAGAGGACAACTATGTAGGAAAGCTCCGGACACAAAGCATGTCAAACATGATTTTGTCTCCGTGGATCTATCGTAAGCTTTGCGGTCAACAGAAATAACGGGCGCCGCGTGTTGCCGTTAGCTGGAGCAGCGGAGCTGCACATACCTGGAACCTCTTCCAGACCATAGCTGGTGCTGTTGGGCTTGAAGCGGTCGGGCTGGACCTTCATGTTCGGACACAGGACGTCTGAGGAGGAAGGACAGAAGCTGAGTTTAGACACACAGGAAAGAGAATATGTGATTCTGTTAAAACAGCAGGAAGAAAAAAGGTCAAGCATCCTTGTGGAAACCTTAACATTGTCTTGTTTCTCACTGGTTGTTTTAGGAAGACGTGAAACCGTCAAACCACATTTTCTGGAGCGTTAAAGTTCCATCGCTCTTCTTATAAGACGTCTGCAGCACAGAAGACTATTTAAGCTCGTTTGTTGCTTGCAAACAGTCGTACTTGGGGTTTGGTTTGTTTAGAAAATGTGTTTTCCTTTTTGGTGTTTCTGTCATGTCAGTTAGACATCTTTCATTCTAATGAAAACTAACAAGCAAACTTTCTTTTTCATCTGAAATCCAATGAGACAGATTTGGATTTGAACTGTTTGAATTAGAGATTTTTTTTCTCACCTTTTAATGAGAAATGTCGGTCAAAGTGAGGAGGTATGGAAAAAAAAAACACATCTTCACACTATTTTTTGACTGTGTAGCTTTGTAACTTGGACTTGCTGCAAAGTGGATTATTCTGCAGTCTCTGCTGTGGATTCAGCTGAATCTGAAGTAAATTTATGCCGCCGTATTTGGTGAAAATATGAGCTTGAAAGGGGAGATATATAGCTTAAAGTTCCGAAACGACAGGAGCGGAGTTCAATTCTCAGAGCTTTATTTTGGATTTAAAGTGCCGCACACAAGCACTCATTTGAAAATGTTTATCTTTTACTGTGTTTTGAGGATTTACGCAACAGTGGTGCTTGGTGCCACTGAAAATGCAAAATAAACAGTTCTTCTGATGGACAATAACAACAATGGCGGCTTCGACAGTGTCATGACTCTCATTAAGTCCAATCTGTGGTCGTGCCAGTTAGCTGGGATCCTCTTGTTTCAGACACCTTGTTGCTGCTTTCTCTCGCAGGAGTGTGCGAACCCACAGTGTGTGAACGAGTGACGATGTCCGAGGCTTGCCCACCAGCGCGTTGGAAGGGCGGGCACAGCCGCACCACCCGGGACGCAGCGGCGGTCTTATATTTCCACAAACACATATTTCAGTAATGGCGACGACAGCGGGAAAGGCAACACCTCCAGTTTGAGTTTTTATTGGCAGGCGCAGTGTTTTTCTATTTGCATCGAGATGCCGGCTTTAGTGTGAAAGAATGCAGCGAGTGACACGGTTTAATTTAATAGACGTAAATGTTGACTCAATATGACTGATATTTTGAGAGGGTCGTTTTACTTTGAGTATAAAAAAAGATGTGACTTCAAGGTTATGAGTTTTATTTATGGTTCTAGTAGCAGTAAAAAAAAATGTGAAATTCTTCTTGGTTGTCTGCAGATTTGATGGAGAATAATTCATTTTGAATGAATCGTTATTTCATTGGTCTGTCAGTCCATTTCTAGGCTGAAGCGTTTAAATAACGACTGCAGATGTTGAAGACTCATTTCAGTCATTTAGGTGATTCCCGAACTGTGGGAATGTTTTCACGATGAATTAATGGATTGGCAACGACTTCTGAGTTTCCCACAGGATGAACTGTATCAGCAGTGCTTTTCCCATTAAGCTTCATCATCAGGAAACATGGGACATTCACACCAGAGGAGCTGTAAGTTTAGTACTTATTTGACACTTGGGGACCAGTGAGCTTCTATTCAAAGTTAGATTATTGATTTTTTAATGTCATCAAGCCAGGCAGGAAGAATGTTTTTGGCTTGTTTTTGTATTAGTTTTAAAAACATGGGAAAGCAGGGTTTAAATGACAGTCAACCGACTTACACAGTAATTTATTAGGAGTCCTCCTAGTGGTCAAAGAAATAATGACGGATGTAACGTAGAGCCAAAATATGGAGAAGCAGATTGGGGGTAAGCGATCCATACGTTTTGACATTTTGTGCATGTGGCTTCTGGAAGAAAGTGTCTTAGAAATAAAAAAGTTGATATGTTACCACTGCCTCTTTTAAATAGCTACAAAAGAAAATTGAGGACATAAAGACTTAACCCAGGTAAAGGTAACAACACGAGACAGTCTTCAGGGTATTTCTGGCCTTTGTCTTTAAGCCGCCATGAGATCAATCCCAGAAAAGAGGTAAAAACGGATACAGAGGCAGGTTGGAGTCTCTTTATGGTGACGCTTTGGCTTGAAGGGTCTGAGACACTTCGCTCAGCAACACCAATCACACACACCAAGAGTTATTAGTAATTTATGTTAAAACATCATTTCTCTCTTTGTGATGTGTTTTTTTCTGTCTGGTGGACCTTGACTGATGGAGTGTGAGTTGGCCTGTTATTACAGATAACTCTCAACTATAAAGCCACCAAGTCCCAGGAGGATATAGGACACATGAAACAATGGCAGGCCACCATTGTTGCTATTGTCCATCTACTGATGGTGCATGTGCAGAAGTTTTGACTATAGCTGTTTCAGGAAAGTTGTGTTTTCCTCTGTCTACAATGGTGAGAGTTTTGGAAAAATTCCATCGATTTCATTTAATTTCATTGCATTTTCAATGGTTCCGAGCACGGCTGTCGTGGAAACAGACACCAAGAAAGCAACAAAAGTTTTCCACAACACTTGTAAATGGGTCCTTCAATCTGTTATACGAACTTATTTGTTACTTGGTTGAGCATTTCAGGACGCGCGAAGCTGTGTATCTGTCTGTCATAACCTTATAGAAAACATGTTTGCAGGTGATTGAGTGAGCGGTTGAATTGGAACAGTTCTTCTAACTTCGTCGACTTACTTTTGAAGAAACACCTCATTGGGTTTTAAGGCCTTAAATTAAGTGAAGTAAAACATGTTTATTTAGGTTGTTCAGACAGAACATAATGACAGGGTCCTGCTGGGGTGAAGGTGAAGGTGGTCTCTTTAAACACAGCTACAGCAAAGAAAGAAAGTGCTTGAAAGGGTGGAGTTATTTCATCAAGCTAGAATCATAGAATCTACACTGATCCTTCTGGAGATTTTAGTCTGGGTGACAAACGTCCTCTTTCATCTGAGAGTGTCTTCTTTTAACACCTAACCCTCAACATCTGGGGACCAATGACCAGTTGTCAAATCAGCGAAGGCAGCCAGTACGAGCCAATCAGAGGCAGAGGAGGGCGAGTCATGGCTTCATCATCTTAGAGAAAAAAATCGGTAGTTTGGCAAATAGATACTGAGAAGTGATGCATCATGGAAGTGGGTGTATGTAATGATAAATAGATCAGCAAAAAAATCTCAGTATACATTTAAGAATCTCAAGGCTGCGCCGAATGTATTTTCGTAAATCAAAAAAATCATCGATATAAGTTGCTTTTAATACAAGGAAAGTGTTAGTCTTCTATCGTAAGCATTCATTTGAAAATACAAGTAAATCTGTTTGAGCTGTAGGCAAAACAAACAGAACTGCATTGGTTTTTCAACAAAAAAATGACCAGTGCTGCATTAAGTGACTCTTATGCTGCAGGATTGTACACCAGGATGAATAAATACCCACTTTTCAAACAATCTTCAGAAATCTGTGTGATCTGATCACTTGAATTAATTTTTACAACTGACGAGGGAAATATGAATGAAACCCGTGGAGCGCACCGGGATCCTGTCATCGGTTTGTCATCAATCTGTTGGAGGAACTGCTCATTAAGCCTAATATTAGCTCAGCAATTTGTTTGCAGCCCAACTGCCAGTCCTAAATATCATCTGTGGCTTAAAATATCCCAGTGGGACACTCCAACGTCCCTCACAGATCAAGTACGTGCCAAACGTCTATTATCAAACCCTGCAATTTTCTGAAAATCACCACTATGAAAAAAAAAAAACCTCATCACGTCAGGGAGCCTTTGAATCTCTGTGGTGTTGATTGTGTGGATGAGCTCAGTGGACATGAACCCACAAAGAGATGCTTAATGAGAAAATCTCGGAGGATGATTGGACTTTTTTTCAGTTCTCTCTGATTTCTTGTGCTTCAGATCTAATTTGAGTTTGAGCTGGACGCCGTGTTCCTGTCTGTATTGACCAGTTTTAAACCTGCAGCCCCGGAGTCACATGAGGCTCTTCAAAGCTTTCAGTTTTATGACGACTTTTCAAAACGATACCTAAAAAAGATGTGAAAATGATTTGCCCAAGTAATACCACTACAATAGTGAAAAAAACAAAAAAACTCGGAACATAAAAAGTCAAATAATAAAAAGCTGAAAATGCTGAGATTATTTAGTACAACTGCTAAAATGGTTAAAATTTCATACAAAACAGCTAAAATTGGTAATACTGGTTAACAGGTGAAACGACTAAAGTACCAAAAAAGTGGTGTCAAACTAAATTCATTCTTAGTCAAATCACCAGTTTCTCTTTAAAAGCCGATTATTAACTTTATGCTCTGTTTGCAGTGTTCTCAGGAGAAATCGAGAAAGAAAAGAAAAGAAAGTAAAGAAAACTTTCAATGAGGTTTCTTCTCTTTAATTATTTATGTTGTAAGTTCATTTCCTTGTCATTAAAAGATAAATATATCAAATCTCTTGAAATTTTCGAGCTACATGAGGATCAAAGAACAAAAAAAAGAAAAGTGAACCATATCCTGTGATCATATTCTACTGCCTTCTTTTTATCTACTGGAGAATTTAACTTTTGTCTCGGAGGTTAAATTTAACATACTGTTGAAGGAAATGCACATTCTGTGGCTCCAGCTAAATTTAATTTGATGGGAAATGATAGAAACACCTTGCAGACCCCAGCACCAGGTATTGCCTTTGTGTGAGTGAAATGAAGTGCGTCATCGTTATTTTTTTTTTTTTTAAGGTGGCGTTAGCATGCTCAATATCCGAGCGACTCCCTGCACTTGTGGCCCTGGAGCTATAATTTAGGGATCCGGCTGCGGACTAAATTGGAAGCAGCGTTTGGAGGCGAACGTCTCGTGGAGGTTCAAAGCATCGGTAGAAGTTTGAGCATTAGTCAATTTGTAATCGCTGCTATTACCCGCGTTCCTTGTCACCGTAATGACTGCTGCATTTTTTTTAAACACACCCCCGGTGCTGGTCATCGGTCTCGAGGGTCATTCCAGGTCGAGACCACAAGGTGAGACCACACATAGCGTCCATTTTTAAAACCTATAGATTAAAAGGTGAAAACATGAAGCGGGCCGTTCGGACCCACTTGAAACATTACAGCTATAATTTCCCGGGTGAAAATAACTCCTCAGTGAGCCAGAAGTGCTGACTTGGAGACTTCACCCGTGGAGACGTTGGAGATTAGAGAAGGAAAACACAAGAAAAAAATGTTTTTTTTTTCCTTCTCTCTTTCAGTGTAAATTTAGCCTCTGGTTAGTTCAAGTCTACACACTCGCTGCACAGCTCGTTCCGCAGAGCGTCAGCCAGGCATTGCTGGCTGGCAGATTGAAGGTCTGCCGAGTCAAGGAGCAAGGTCACAGTTCAGGAACCTTAAAATGATTCTACAAGCTTCTTCTAAAGAACAAGAGGTGTGTAACTTGTGAGAGGACGGGCCCTCGGTGAGCTGTAAAGGCATTTTAGAGACTGAGGCGAGATTCTTTTCAACGGGAATGTCCTCTTTTGTCCTGTGAGACTTAATAACTTTGAGCTGGGTTGAAGGAGAGTTGAGTGCTTGCTCATCTTTGAGCACACCGTGTAATCATGTCATCCCCATTTCTGTATTTAATGTCGGTGGTGAAGACTCATGGCATCCTTTTCTTCCCTATCTGGCTAATTTTAGGCAGGAATTTCGTGTGTTGGCGTGCAAAGCATCCATCTCCTCCACGTAAACACAAGCGGAGACACTCCCCCCTTTCTCTACGCTCGGCTACCGGACGGCATGGAAGCCACTGGAACTCCTGTTTTCTTAAGCCTTTTTCAGCTAATTTATTTGACCATCGGGCTACTTTCTAATCCTGTGAGCTTGTGTTGAAGGATTTTTCAAAGTGCCCGAAGTGGAAAAAAACCCTCATTGACAGGCTTTCCGGTGCTAAACGCCTCTGCACCAAAGCAGTCACAAAAGCAGCCTGACCACAGATATGTCTTGGTTATAGGAAACTTGCCATTTACAAGCCAATTTTTGCAACAGCCCCCTTCACACACTTCACATTCAATCAAACGTGGCCGTGATAGCACAGCGCAGCATGTGCAGCTCCCTGCGGTCGGGGTGGGGTTTGGTGGTCAGGGTCTTTCTTCCACATGGTGGTTAGAGGTTAAAATAAGAGTCTAATTTGATTAAGTGCATGTTGAGGGTGAGGCAGCTTCTTTAAACTGTGGGACTTCAAAAGGAAGTGTGAGTGATGCTTTGGCCATGAGCCTCGATGAGTGACTTACTCTCGCACAGCCGCCTCCTCAGCCGGCCCCTGATCTTGTCGATGGCGTTAAAGTCCGTCACGTGGAAGACGTGGGCGTTCTTGGGCTCTGCGGCGATCTCCTCCAGCTCCACCTTCAGCGCCTCGCCGATGCCCACGGCGAACATCCTGATGCCGGCTTTGGCGGCCGCCTTGGATGGCTCCAGAACGTAATCCTGGCTTCGGCCGTCCGTCAGAAGGATGGCCACCCTCTGGATCCCTCTGGCCGTGGGCCTCGCTCCGTTTCGCTCGGTGAAGATGTTGTTGGTGGTGTAGCTGATGGCGTCCCCGGTCATCGTGTTCCCGCCCAGGTAGCGAATGTTCCGAGCCGCTCTCTTTACATCTTCCAGGGTCCTGTGTCGCCCCAGGTTGAACTCTATGGTGGGCCTGTCGCTGTACCGAACCACGGCCACTCTCGTCTTGTCGGGCGCCACGTCAAATGACTCGACCAGGTTGGCCACCCATTGCCTGATCTTCTCGAAATTCTCCTTTCCCACGCTGGATGAGGTATCCAGAATAAACGCCAGGTCATAGTGGACATTTTTACACCCTGAAAGTCGGATGAACGCACGATTTAGTCAAGTTTTACAACTGATGCGTCAAAATATTGGATTTGATGGCTCTTACCTGCTCTCTGTGCTTCCACTGTCTCACTGGAAAGGGTCAAGGCCAGGATTACCAAGACCAGGGAGACCCTGAATCCCAGTCGTAACGCCATCTCGGCCTCGGCTTGGGTCTGTTTGGTTTATCTTACAACCACCATCAAGCTGTTCAGTCTGAAAAGGCAAAGAAAATATCAGCGACACAGTTTGTCTACTTTTTCAAAATGATTCTCATGGTGCTTTATTTAATTTGAGCAAAGCCTGGAGGAAATCTGATTTGAGATTGCACAAAAAAAACTTTATATGTATGAAGGGAATTGAGCTCCTGCAAGGTGAATTCTCAAGATTTATTGTCCAGTCTTCCTACTGGATGTAATATTTGAACCCTTCAGTTGAAAAAGCACAATTCTCCACTGCGTCAAGTGAATGCTCCACTCATCAGAGTTTGCTGAAACTTGCTGCCAGACAGTTTTTTTTTGTCAACTTCTCCACCCACAAGATTGTAAAAGAACAACGTCAGGAGCAGAAGTTTGCAGTCAGATTCCCCCAGAGTGTTTCTCTTCTTTCTTTCTTTTTTTTCAGATGTATTCCTATAAACTGAACCACTCGAGTAAAATCCGAACAGGTCTGATCTTGCTTCAGACGCTCATCTGTCTGTGTTTTATTCATTCATGAGGCTTGTCGTTCCTGAGTAGCACAGAGAGAGCCCTGCCTTTTAAACACAAATCTATTCCTGCACTGTTTTGCACACCGGTGGTTGTGATGCCTGCCATTAGGTGCTGATGTGTGACTGACCGTAGCCATAACACGGACTCGTCCTGACTGCATGAGCGTCTCATTGCGGGGGGTCAACGGGGGCGGTAGCGGAAAGTTTGAGCAGTGCACAACTTGGGAAGCAATTATATCTCCTGACCTGAGGAGATCTTTACAACAGTCGCCACGTTTGAACACAACCCAAGTTTTTCTCGGAATTAGGTGTCAAATTCCTTCAAATTTCAAGGTTGTGGTCAATAATGTGCCCAAACCAGTGCTTCAAATATATGAAAAGACTACGTGCTCAGACTGAGGCCCTTTTTACATGACAATGTTTTGGGTGAAAACGTATTGTTGTCATTTTCCATCAACTGACAATGTGCAGCAGCGTTTTCAGAAAGTCTGAATTTTCCCACCGTCTCCTCAGTGATGGAGTCGGAGCATTTTCAAAGTTTCAAAGTTCCACCTTGGGACTTGTTAAAAAGTTGCATTTTCAGTGACTCTGAGCAGTGTGTAAACGTTCACCCAAAAACGCAAGGAAAGTTGAGTGAGTTCACTTGTAAATGGGGCCTAAATTGAGAAGAAAGGTACATTAGAGGTACACAATCAAGAGTTATCAATATTTTGCTGATTGTTTTTGCTGCTGTGGCAACAATAGGGAAACTAACATTACCAAGTATTAGCACCAACAAAATCTTTGTTTTATTTTTAGGTCTTTCCTTTAACATACCACAAAATCACTGTCCAACAGAAAACAATCTGGATTATTTTTGATTAAAAAAAGTTATATCAGCTGTGGAGTAAAATACGCACAACCAAGGACATTCCTGTAGTTGTCCAGTAAGCTTTCCAGGTTTTAGAAGATACAAAACTGCAAAAAATTATAGATTTGGTGGCAAGTTCTATCCAGTGTAAAATAGTTGCTACCTAGAAACGCTAATATAAAATAGATTCTTGCTTGGGAAATTATACTGTGGAAAAAAATGTCAATTTTTTTTTTTTTTTTTTTTTTTTTTTGCCAAATGGGATAAAATCATATCTACTAAGATACTGGGACTGGATGCACTAGTCATGCTAAGTTTGTAAGTAAGGTAGTGAAGCTTGGACATGAATGATTTTCTATTCATCTGGCTCACCTGTAAAATGTTCTCCGAGTGTGATAAACCCTCTTCAATGTAGTTTTCTTTTGCAAGTGTGAAACATTTAGAAAGTTTAAGCAAGCTGCAGGAAACTGTTTGGGTTTTGTTGTATTGCGTTGCCGTATTTGAGAGCGGTCTTGATCTTGAGACAGTCACATTTCAAAGGTCTTGGCCCTGACTCCGTCTCCTGTCAGGTGCTCTCTAACACTGTTCATTTGTTAACATGTTCAAAGTTTAGCTTCTTGCTGACATTATTCGCTAATGAGCGAAGAACTAAAGAGTGGATGTAGTATGTATTCCAATATTGAACACCGGATAAGCTTCAGCTATCAAAATCTTCTCTTAGTGAGATGAAACCTTTTACAGGATGCTATGATATGATATGATTCCTATCGATCGACAGGAAATCAAGGTATGATTTTGTTTTGTTGGAGAAAATGCTCTAAGGCCCTGATTACATGAAGCGTCAAGTGAAACATGGTGTTCGTGTACCTTAACAGTGTTTCAGAAAACATGACGCAGTCGGACAACAAATGTCATTTTCCCCAACACTTTGGTAAATGGGGCCTGGATGAAAAAAACATTAGTGTGTCATTTAGCTAGCTAGCGTTCACAACCCTGGCCGGTGAGAGAAAACTATTTCCCTGTTTGGTTCTTGTATTAACAGATTATGAGGCATATTTGTTTACAATTTAATCTTCAAGTATTAAAAAAAATCATTTGTCTCTGTTTGCCATGCTTAGAAGAGAAAATGTTTGTCTACTTGGTTGGTTTTTACCTTAAATATGAGTTTTAACAAGGGTTCAAACCTCAGCTGATCATTTGTAATCCCAGTCTGTGTTGTTCAAATCCACAAGCAAAAGTATCTTCTTCGAAACCACAGTTTCTCACTATTACACACTTCTAAACAAACAGATAATTGCTCACAAGTCGATAAATATTGTTACGTGGATACTACTGTAACCAAATAGAGTCTAGCTCATTATGCTAAGCTAAGTATGTTCTGAATGACTTCTTTATTTTTCCCTCCATTCTGCACGTCCAACCCTTAACATTAAAACCTAAAAGGTAATAATTTATGCTCAAAACTTCAAATTAAAATTTTCAGGAGGCTTTTAAAGACTGCAGTGGGTAATTATAAGGATTGATATAGGCAATTAGCATAAAAATTGAGACGTTTCAGCATAAAACAACAGTCTTTTTTACAGGAAAGGTTAGAAAGGGGGACATTTTTAAAACAGCCTTCCCCCAGTGGTCCACCTTGTGTACTTTGTGAAATAGAGAATCCATTATTTACCGACTTTAATAGCCAAGTGTTTTAGCCTCCAGACACTAATTTCCCTATCTGATTCTCCACTGGGCTATTTCTGCTACTTAGTCTCACTGTAGCTATTAATAAGCAGAATAGGCACGCTCTCTGAATCGCTCTAATTGCCCCAATTAGTGTGCTTTTAAAATCTGAGAAATGCAACCCAGAAAGCACTTCAACGCAAGGAAAAAGAAAAAAGAAAAAGAAACCCATCTCAGCCACCCGACGAAAGCAGCCGAACAAGATTTGGATTCATGCTCTTAATCCTCTTTACCCAACTTTGCACAAGTCGAACATATTCCAATTTGTCTCCCTTTCATCACTGATTGCATTTAAATGTGCAACACGGGTGCTTCCAGCTCCCGCGCTGTGGCTAAGCCGCAGTTTTACGAGCAGATACAGTATCCGAGGGGAAGAAGAAGAAGAAGAAAAAAAAAACCTAAATGCAAGCCGGTTTGTCTCTGTCAACATGTGAACCTGATGCCAGATTCTGTACAGACTGCACCTCTGTATCATCGGGGCCCGTTTCCACTTCCTGTCTCAATGGCAGACCTGGGACCAGGATGTGGATGTCTAAAACAGAAGTGCCGCGTTTATCATCCCCCCAAAATGGGTAAAACAGACAGCGCTTTTTTCTTTTTTCTTTTTTTTTGTGCAACCCAAGAAGATGAGAAAAAGAGGCGAAGTCTAAACAAGTGGGTGAAAAACCCAAACAATTCAAAACTGAAGGACGTACGAATCTCTTAGAGATTTTCAAAGACATACGAGTATCTCAGATATATATTTGAGATTTCGAAGAACAACAGTTGTGAATGTCTTTTCCTCTGCCTTACCTGGCCTGTCACTCACTCAGTGTCTTCCAGTCTGAGCCTCCAGCCTCCGGCCCTCACACCTCCACTCAGCTCTGTGAAGGCATCGCTATCAGGTGGCAGTAATCCCAACAAACGGTCGCTCCGACTCGCCACCGAGAAGTGGGTTTATGGAGCAATCCGGGCAGAGGGGGGTTGGGGGGGGAGGGGGTGACAGTCCAGTGTACAGTGTTGTTGCAAAGTGAACTGAGGTGAGGTTCGGCAACCTTGTGGATGACGAGTGGGAGGGAACTGGGAGGAAGAAAAAAAAAAAAGGTGGGGGGGAAGTGTTGGGTTTCACAGGGGGGACGAGGTGGCTTCTCTTCTCGACAGGGCTGCGCTCGCACATAAAAAAAGCACGGGGAGGCGCAGCCAATTATAGGCCCAACTTTCTGGATATTTTTGTCCTTTTTTTCTCTCTCTCTCTCTCTCTCTCTCTCTCTCTCTCTCTCTCTCTCTCTCTCTCTCTCTCTCTCTCTCCCTCCTTCTCTCGGGCTGCACCCTTCTGAAGTGTTGAAGAGAAGGAGCTGGCTTCTTGGCGACCGCCTCGACTGTCCGCCGTCAGAGCCGCAGCGGAGCCGCCCTGTGGGGCTGATGGCGGGGTCGGTCGGGCTGGCCTCAAGCAGCCACACGCTGCTGGAGAAAGGCTGTATTTACGCTGGGAAAATGATTACAGAACAGTGTAAAATCTCTGACTTGCAGTGAAAAGACCTCTGTGATCTATATCAGTTACATTCGCCTGTTTTCACAAGTTCTCACAACAGATGAATTCTGAAGCAAACAGTGGGGTGAGGACGGATGATGGTTAAGAAAGAGTGAAAGTTTAAGACTTGTGGGAACGCCACAGGAGAAGTACAGCAGAGAAGTTTTACCTTTAACAGTATAGTTGTTTTTTTTCTGTCAATTTTTCAACTTTTTGTTCTGAGTTTCATGTGCTGTCATTTTACTTGTGTTAGTTCTTAACTTCTTCTGAGATTTTTGAGGTGAATATATTCAGGTAATGTTTGGTTTTGTCTGGATTTTTGGTATGTTGAGTTTTTTGACAGAAAGTGATGGCGCCAATACACTAACATATACATTTTATGTTTGAGGAAAATCATACAGATTCTCATTACAGAAAAATGAATCTATTTGATTCTACAGTTGATAAAACTCAAATAAACCTCTTACAAAAAATTCCCTCAAGGTTATTTATTAACTCGGTTTTTTACAGTGCAGCATCTGATTTGCTGAACAGAAACTCCTAAATACCGTCTGAGTCGCCCGTCATTTACAGGGTAGAAGTGCTTGGTGGAGGCAAAGGAAGAGTAGGGATGGAATTTAAAATCATCCAGAGAATCAGTGCGGAGAAGGAGGTCGCTATTATGAATCCAGTTAAATTATCAAAAATCTAAAAAAATCAGGTTGGGGCCATTCGCTTGGCTAAGGTTTTAAGAAAATTGAATCTACTGATTGAGTGACTTGATATGCACTGACTCTTCAATGAACCAAAAAATTCAGAAATCTCAATATATCTAGATTTTCCTATAGTGTCAAGGTCGATATCATACAACAAATTTACTTTTTCCTCTGGTTAAAAAACAAAGTAAACTTAATCTACCAATAAGTGTGACTTCCAAATCAGTGTGTAGTTCAGGGGTGTAAAACATAAGGCCCGTAGGCACAAAACCGGTCAGGTTTGAGGTGAAAACAAAAGAGCTTACAGATTGATGCCAGGCAGCTTGTTCCATTTGTCCAAGGTTTAAACTTTTACAGTTTTCCAACTTGTTTTCCTGATTTGTGATGCCAATCTTGTCAGTTTTCAACTCGTACCTCATATTCAGGATTTTCTTAGGTTCATTCAGTACTTAAATTACTCAGAAATTAAATAAATCCTGTGATGTTTATGGCGTCTTGATTCAGATTGGTGCGATTTTTGTGAATCTCAATAATTTACAATTTTTAAGTTAAGCAAAAACGAGGACCTGGTTACATACTGACTTATCTTCTGCATGTTACCCATCTTTTGATATTGTTTTTCAGCTCTGATTCTTATTTTTCCCAGCTCGTGATCACTGACAGGACTGTGGCCTGAGAACCTGCTGTTCTCCTTGTGTTCTGACTCGATACAGACTTTCAGAGGAAGCGCTGTGATTCACATTTGGCCGTGTACAGTGATGTCCTTATCATGTGCGGTCGTGCTCCCTGGCGGGAGGCGAAGGCGCGCTGAGAGGCGCAGCAGCCCGGTCTCTGACTGCTGTCAGACGTCCTGTTTCTCCTCTCAAGTCTCCTCTTGGCAGCTCCTGCTTGAACCTCTTTCTTTTTAAAGTGCTCGCACAGCTGTCACTGCGAGCACTACAAAATGCACCCGAATGCTGCGCTCAGCTGCTGAAGCAGGCAGAAGAAGAAGAAGAAGAAGAAAAAAAAAAAAACATTTGAATGTCACGGACAACAAACAAGTTAGACCTTCGATCCTATTTAGAGCGCCTTTGTAGCCGAGGAAAAGTGAGCGGGGGGCCTGGCTATGTATAGGGCCCCGGCTGTGGAGTGGATGGGAAGCGGGCTGACGAGTCGGGGCAGATGCAGACGTTATGAGTGATGGTGTCGCTCTGAGGAAGCGTCTGTCGCCTCGAGCGAGGGGGCTAAAGAGGTGACCGGCTTGTTGGGCGAGCGAGAGGCTGCGAGCGTCGTGTAGTGCTGGAGAAAGCCATCTGTCATCCGACTGACAGCTTTCAGCCTCCCACGTCACCGAGGAGACACTTTCCTTCCAAAATATGTTGAAAATAGGACCGTGGTGAATTAGTGACAAAGCCCAACACGAGATGAAGAGAGATGTATCGTAGCAGAAAGTAGGAAAATATCATAAAATGCCATATTTAGCAGAATCACACTTGGATATTTGTGTTGTTTCCATTGCTCTCTTCAAGTTGATTCATCCTGACTAACTTCCCTTAGCTAATTTATTGTCAAACTTTCTGGTCCGAACTAAAAACATTTAGAAAAATCGATTCAGAATTGAGTACAAGCTCCCCCCACAAACCTTAAACCATATTGTGCCACTCAGCCCTCTCAACTCTTACAATAGTGGTCAAAAAAATAAATTAAAAAAAGTTGCCAGACAAAAAAAAATTGGGCTACAAAATTGGGGGAATTAGGGTTTATTTTGTTGCCAAAACACCACTTTGGTAGCCAGACTCAAAATGTTCCATTTCAGTTCATTTTAATTTCTTTTGCAAGCAATTTTATTTACTTGTATGTATATTAATAATTTTCTGCATTCTTGCATGTGTCAAGTCCCTGGTGTTTTGTATGAAGTAGTGAACAGAATCTCATTTGCATTGTGCTCAAGCTTACTGTCACCAGAACTCATGAGCAGCCAAGCTGCCTTTCTGCATAGATTCAATAGAAAGTAGTTCCCCCGACATGTAGACAGTCGCTGCTTCGACCATGCTGCATGTTTTACATTTGTACTAGACTTGGTGTTTGGTACCCAAAAGTTGCATGATGTTAACTGCCTGCAAAATAATTTGGTGGAAGATAAAACAGGTAAAAACTGGTAAAATCAATGTATCGAGCCGAACTGTTTGCATGCTTTATTTTGCACTTAAACTTTTTACCAATTGACAACACTAACCTACACTGACAGCTTGAACTGTTACATTTTTCCATCCCTGGGCATGTTAGACAGTGGTAACTATATATGTACCACATTTTCAGGAATATTAGAATAGAATAGAATAGACTTTATTGTTCTCACCACAAAGAAATTTACGCACGTAGAACACAAAAAAGTGATGAAAGGTGCAAATACAGAATAGGTAATAGTGCAAATCTTAATAGAATAATAAAAGATTGCATCCAGTGTAGTTCACAGGTGACAAACAAGCTAGCTGGGTCAGGTGTTACCTTGTTAGCTTAGCGATCACGTCACAGCTGTGCTTCATGTGACGTTAAGCTCTGATTCCCTCCTCCAGAAGAATCACAAAACTTCATCTTCTTCCAGAGTTGCAACACCAAGGATGAAGAATTCAGTGGATTCAGTGTGGAAAGAAACAAAGAGCTTGATGAACTTGCTTGATATGTGAGCCTGTTCAATCTCCCGGGCATGTTATTAATGCTACTGTGTTGCTGAAGAAGTGTCAATGTGTTACATTAACATACTTTACATACCAGGATTACAACCGCAACAACACATCATCAGTCTGGTAAAACTAGCGTGTTGAATCTCAGCTCACAAATTAGTGAGCTGGGAAATCCAACACTAGAAAAATCCAACACTTGGTGAATTCTACTTCACAGTGACAGACAGTGATCCTATAATCGATATCATAGGATCATAAAGCGACGTTGCTATGAACACTTGGCGACGACAAGCCAGTTATCCCTGTGGTAACTTTTCTGACATCTCTTGCTCTGTCTCTCCACTTCAATAATATAGTGCGCCTTGCAAGGAGAGATGCAAAGGTCAGTGTACGCCGCTGAGTAGAGTACAGACCTTTTACTTAACTGAACGACTTATTGCCTTTTTTGTGTCAAATATGCTTTAATTTTTATTTCAAACTTAAATGGCAGCATCCTTTGTTGAGGAAGAAAAAACTTGTAGCAGTACACGTCGCCTGTCCACGTTGTCCATTTTGGGACTTTGCTCCAGCAGTGTCAGATCCCGTCTGTGCTTGTGATGCCTTTGTGTGCCTGCTGCTAATGTTCGTCATCCCCTCGTGTTTCCATGTTGCCTATCCCTACTTCCAAGTTCCACGTTCCTCGTTCCCTGTCCCTAGTTCCCTATCGTAAGGTCCAAGTTCCTGCCCCTCCCTCGAGCACCCGCAGCCAGGTGAAGAAGGATGTAATGGACTTCAAGGCCACAGCTTTCCCCTGCTGCTCAGCAGGGTCTCTGCTCGTCTGCCACTCGTGGAAAGGGTCAGATGAGATCAGGTTCCAGTTGTTCAGAATTTCAAAGAACATCCGGAGGAGGTGTGGAGGTTGACCGAGGGTATCAACCAGTGCCTGAAGTGCATAAAGTTCTTGCAGCTGTCACTTGGCGTCTGAGTTCAGGTTAGGGGTGTCAACGTTTACAATTTTTTTCTACAGGTGCAACCAGGACTTCTAACCGACGTGCCACCGGTTACACGTGACATTAGAGATCTGTGATCTTTTTCTATCGCAGTTGTGCTATATAACCACTAGGGGGCTCTGTTTCCATTGAAATGCAGTACTTCATAATCCCATTAAATCAAAGACATCCCAGTAGTAGTCTTCTCTGATTTTCGAGATCTCTTCGTGGATCTGCTAGATGGTTTTCAGGCCCTGGTCAGCTCTCTGAGGGACCCAGTTGTGCAATCTCAACACGATGACGTCCTGTAACGTGAACCGAATCCGATTTGACGTTTTGCGCTCTTTGACCATTTTTACCATCTGGCTGAAATGGTGATCCATTTGAGGCTTCGTCTTTTTAACATGTTCCATGCACAGTCACTGCAGTGACTCGTCATCCTGCCTCTTCAGCAACTTGAACACACAGCTGTGAATGATGGCCTCAGTCAACGCCTTCAGCTTGAGGAGTTCGCCAATGAGCTTGATGCGTCCCACTCAGTGCATTTGGGCCTTGTTCCTGGTTAGGTGTCCTCCAGCTCTTGTTGAAGCTGCTCGCGTTCCATGGTTGATGCTGTAGAGTCCAGCTCTTTCTGCTTTCTCACAAATACCACCTTGTCAATTTTCTCTCATTTAAAGTCCTGGCAGTGGCATAAGAGCAGAGTGCAGAAGGTCATGGTGCTCTCATCTGCATCTTCAAGGGGCAAGACTGTGACACAGCTTTCCATTCATGTCGAAGAAGCTTGGCTCCTTGATAGCCTTCTTGTAGACCATGTCAACGACCCTGTTGAGCCTCTCCTCCATGTCACTGGACACTTATTCAACCTATTGTTCTGTGTGCTACTGTGTAGTGACATAAGTTTCCTTTCTTGGTCTTGGATTTTGTGAAATGAATCTCTAAATAAATGTGATTTATAATGCAGTGCGACTTATGACAGCAATATGATTCTTGGCTCTTCAAGAGTGATTAACACAGAATTTAAGACAGTAGCCAAAAGTGAACATTTTGGGCTAACATGGCCAAATTCAGTAGCATATAATGACATTCACTCACAAAATGCGACTGGCGATCACCCATTTCGATCACTGTAGGGTTTGCTTGATGATATGTACAATGGTGATATGCACAATACATGATGATATGTACAATGGTGATATGCACAATACATGATGATATGTACAATCAGATTGGCGTAGATAATATTTCGTGATCAATCTGGGAACCTCGTGAGGCTCAGGGTTCTGGATATTGATTCCATTACAATCACATTTTGGGGGATATTTTCCCCCAGCAGAGAAAATGATTAATTTGACTAGCAGCAGTAAGCAGTTAAGGGGTTACTGTATGATTCAGATCTCATAGGAGCATTATTTCCAATCAGAGAGAAAACATTTCATTAATCCCAGAACGAAATCCATTACGGTTGCTTCTGACAGAGTACAAGATATTTCTGTAATCAAATAATAAAAAGTTATCAAGGTCTTACCTTTACTAAATCCTCCATCATGTGAAATTTCTTTATCTGCAGCAGCAGCGTTAAGAATCTCTGGACTCCAGAGTGCCCCCTACCAGAAGGCCGAAGAACTGCCTCCCTCACTTTGAATCTTTTCACAGCTGCTGTTAACATCACTCAATATGCACATCAGCTATCAGACAGTAATTTCAGTCACACTCCATGTAGGCTGTATTTTAGCCACATTAAAGCTCGTGTCCGGAATTTCCGTTCATTTCCAACGTATATCAGTTTTCAACAGAGCTTAAATGTGTCAGTCTGGTTCGATACTACAATATAATATTAGCATAAAGCAATGTAAAAATTTATTTATGAGCCCCGCCTTCGTCTCATAGACCCCCATGTTATCCGAAAAAGCCCGGGTCAGTTTCAGCCAATAGATTTCAAGCTTCCGCTTTGTCATGCTGTCAATCAACACGTGCACGCAGCCAGAGAGCACACGCACTCGCCCAGGCAGAGGTGAGTTAGCAACGCAGCAGCCGCCGCGCTTACCTCGGATATATCCACTGTCTGCTGAACATCCACCGTAAACAGCTAAACATGTAGGATGCTGTGGGACTCGGAGGCTCTCATTTTCACCCGACGGATAATAGCGTGCACAATTAAAGGGGCGTGGCTTGGTCGCTCATGAAAGCAGAGGGAGGATGGAACCTCCAGATGTTGGACTAAAAAAAACTTCTCTCTCTCAAAACTCCGGACACAAGTTTTAAGAAATGAACTCCTACCAAGGCTGGGAAATGTAACACCCTCCCTTTTCCTTCATGCTAATTCTCCTCCCTGTCCTCTGATTGGCTGTAGGACCAAAAGCCTTTCTCTGATTGGCTGTGGGATGAAGCACGTGTCAGGCAGAGACCCATGACGGACAGGGTACTGATCCAATCACAAAATTATTCTAACGCTGTGGCGATATCCGCAATGTTCGATATTAATTTTATATTTATATTAAATCCAGAAACACAAAATAAACAACACTCAAGTCATTGTGTCTCAAGTATAGTGAAGTCCTGAGTCTTTAATGTCCAAGTGAAGTCTCAAATCTTTTTCTTTCAAGTCAAGACAAGAAAAAGTCACACGACTCAAGTCCCCATCTGAGGTTCTAGTTCATCACAGGATTCACATTCACAACAGTTGGCTCTACATACTTTATTGATGGGGTGTTTTTGAAACTAATAGAGAAAAAGCCCTGACTTCATTTGACTATCCAGTAGCAAGCTGCTTGATCAGCGTGAGACAGATATTTACCTCTACTTTGCCCGGATCAACACCTTCAGACGGGATATGATTTTTGGGTATTTTCTGTGCCCAAAAACATCAATCATGAAGGTTTAAAACATATCGTATTGTGCTTACAATGATATGCTGTACCCGGTGTCAAGGATCGCTGACAGAGGACAGTCTCAATAGGCCAGACAATGTCGTTTAAGTTCCAGGAGCTTGCTTTACTAGAAGCACTGTGAAAAGGGGAGGGCGAGCGAGCAGCCAACAAAGCCCTGCTGTTCAGACAAAAATCCACACAGAGAAAAAGAACACAGGACTCACAGCAACACAACCAACCCTGAAATACAGATGTACCAGGAAACAAGACACCCAAGAAATGCCCAATATATACTAAAGTCACCAGAGGACAAACACACAAGATCACCCACTCAGGCACAGGAGAAAGACATCAGGGCAGGGAGGGGAAACAAGAAGCCTCAAACAAAAGACAGAATCTCAAAAACACGAGAAGACCAAACCAGAACCATGACATCAAGCTAATATTTGATGAATATTTCTGTAAAATCATTTATTTACTCACACACTCACATTTTTATACCTCCTGACAATTTTACAGTCACCAGTTCGCCCCAAACATCTGCTTTTGTGAACTCTACAACTGTATTTTTGAGTATCTGCAAATTGAGCCCATCTTGCTCCAACGTGAAAGTGTAAACCACTACTTTTAAAACCTTTTTAAAAAATGTCTATTCAAAATAATTGGGTTGCCTTGTTGCCTATAGCATAAGAGAAAAGAGTATGTTGCATGTTTGTTGTGTCACTTTTCTTTAAAACTTTCTGTTGGTATTCGATACTCAGTAAAATCAGTAAAATTATCCATGTTTAGAGGAGGTGTAAAGAAGCTTTGGGCATGCTTTCAGTCATTTAGACCAAACAAACCACTTATGAATGAATCAGACATGGAATAATGAACGCAGACAGCCAGGTGACAAGTTTTTTTTTTTTTACAGAATGGATTATTTTCACTAATGTTACTTGACTGGATGATATCCACACTGCTAACAGACAGGACGACTCATCTCAGACTCACAAACATCTGCCATCGTTTAATTGGAAAAGCAGAAACTGTTCTCTAAAAACATCAAAAATAGCTCGTCCAGGGCTACAGCTGCATGATTTATACACGCTGTGGTATAGTGCAATGGAGAAAACATGTCATTCAGGTTACAGATCTCGTATATTGTACATACAGAAAGTGCAAGATTACATACTGCTGCTAAACCAATGGAATTAAAGGTGATAAAGTTTTTCCTTTTCAGACACATTAAACTAGATAAATTTGTATTTATTTGTGTAATTCTGAAAGCAGGTCTAGATAGATGTGTGTACATTAATTGGCTATAGAGTTATTTGTTTACACGTTGATCTACAAATTCTGGAATATCAAACACAATGTCAGCATTCAGATCGGTTATTGTTGTTTCACGGACTGAAACAGTCGTCTCGCTCTTCTTCGGGTGTGCCAGCAGTTCAGCTTTACGCCACGGCTGCCTCCACTAATCGAGTCGCACAGTGAGGAGTTCTGCTTCAAGAAGACGCTCATGAATCCGAGGCAACTCACAGCTTTTAGGTGCACGGGCAAAAGTTCTCAACAGTCATTACAGAAGTTGATGGTTTTGAGCAAACGCCATTTCGAAGATCGGCTTCATTTGCTCATGGTGTCATTAGAAAAGCCAGGCTGCCTTTGGAGATTTCAGATATTTAAGCTCGCAATAACTCATTTTTGAGCATCAGTTTGTAATGGCACAACTTTCAAAACCACTCTGTGACTTCTACTCAACATTATTTGTGTCTTTTTATGAGTTTTGTAATCTAAGGTTCCTCGTGTGGCAGCAGCTTATCCATCGCTGTGATGTAACTTTCAGAACCGTGATTGAATCACATCTGGAGACGCTCCAGAGCGCCTGCATTGTTGTGCTTAGTGATAAAGGGCTTTCTCCTCTTTAATCTGAAGTTACAAGCACTTGGCTTCGTGCCAGCCACTCCGTGCTCGCCACTTCCACTTTCATCCGCCTGCTGGGTCAGAGTGCGTCCTGCAGGCTGCTGACTGCCGTCCTCCGGATGGTTCCTCCTGGCGTCCCCAGGTACGAGAGGCTCTTTGATGCCCCTCCCAGCTTGCGGCTGGCCCTTCTGAGCCCTCGCGGCCTCACGCCTCCCTTTGCTCCGCCCGCCTTGGGCCGGCTTGGCTCCATCTGCAGATAATCCCGCTGTTGACGCGTTTGAATTGCACTGATCCTCTTCGAGGCGCTGCAGCCTCCCCAGCCTCAGCCGCCTCCCCCTCCCCGCCTCCTGCTGGAGGACGCCGGCGCTCTGGTGCACCGCCTCCCTGACGCACGCCGCAGGAGCTTTGACTTTGGGGTTGAGTGAAGGGGGTGCGGGTTTGCTGCAGAGAGGGGCTGAGGTACCCCGACACACCACCTCCTCCAGCTTTTTGTCTGCAGTCTGCTCTACGTGGCAGCAGCGACTCAGCTGAGGCCTGCAGGACCTGTTGTCTGTTTGAGTCCTGAGCGGTTCGGGGGACGCCGCCGCCGCCTTCACGAGCCGCGGTTTCAGCCTCCTCGGGTCTGATTTGCAGGGAGAAACTTGGGCCTCTTCTTGAACAAGCTTGAGCTTTTCCCTCTGGGCCTCCCACACTTCGTCCGGCAGGTCCAGCGGGGCGAGCTTCAGGGGCCGCCTCGCGGGCCGATTCTCCGCCTGCCTGTCCGAGTCCAGCCTCGCCGACTCGATCCCAGACGAGTCCGACTGCGCCGTGCCCTCCTGGGTCGGCTGGGAGGCCGTAAGCTGACCCGACGCCTCCGTTCTTCCACGTGTGGCTGACAGATGGAGACCAGGTGTTTTTGAATTGCGGCCATTTTTAGCTGCCAGCTTGAGGTTTTGACCGTTCAGACGCAACACAGTATTTTTAACTTGGACGGTCAACATTTCTTCTTGCAGCAGCACGCCCTGCACAGAACAGACACAAGTCACTTGGATCAGGCCTGAAATTACACCACTTATTGGCCTAAGAAGTAATTTCCACCAAACAAAGGCAGCGTTCCTAAAGACATTTATTAATAACTCTTTCCAAATGAGACAGTCTATAAAGGCTCGACCTAAGCTTGACCCTGATCATAGTCTCTATTAAAGAAAACTAAATATTTATTCATGCTTCACTTGCAAAGCACTAATAAGGCCAACTGTGGGAGTAGAAAATCCCTTCTAGCTGCTTTGTTTTCTTAAAAGCTTCCATTAGCTCATTAAAAAGACATGTTCAAGGACCAGATAGCTCCTGGAAAAGAGCTCCAGAGGATCCTCGCAGTGGCTCTGTTAATGATTCATACATGCAGCTGCACAAGAGCGAAGACTAACAAAGCACTGGCTGACTGACATCAGGCGTTTTCAAAGAAATGTTCAATTCGACAGCAGACAAGCATGTACAAAGTTTTCTGTTTCTTGTTACAGTCTTCATGGAGTCCTGACGTCGTATCGCAGAGATGATGCTGGGGTAATGTGATGTTTATGTCAAAGATCTAGTGAAGTTTTATTTCTCCTTTTGGACATTGAGGTGTTCTCTACAGGGTCGTTTTGTTGCAACATGAATCAAACTGAAAGAAAAAGCGGACAGTGCTCTGACAGTCACCAAACTTTTTAACGTTCTGCTAAAAGAGCTGAAGACTGTGGAATTTGACCCTGTCTATAAAACGTTTTCAGTGCAAATGCTTCGTTTTCAGCTCGGAGAAGTTTTGTCTTTACGTGGCAACATTTTGAAAACAATACCCATTTATGTGGAAACAGTAGAAATGCTGAAAATTATGTAGTCAGTGTGTTCGGCCACTAATGGGTGCTGTTTGTCTTTGTAATGAAACCACACATTATGAACATCAGCAATGGTGAGTACACGAATATTCGTATTTACAGACGATGAAGTCGGATTGGTTTTACAGTAGCTAAAACCACAAAGTCCCAGGAGAACATGGACTGGGAGTCATGACGCTCTGGAGGACGCCGTTTTTGTTTCTCTCCATCTTCTGCAGCCGTAATGCTCATCACACTGGCAGCATTTTAGAAAAGTTCTGTTTTCTGTTGTTTACACAGAGACAGAGTCTGAGTGTTTTCAAAAACATTTCACCATTTCCACGGAGTTGGACTGTTTTCAGAAAAGTTCCATCTTGGGGGTCATTTTCAAAAAGTAGCACTTTCAGTGGCTCTGAGCACTGTTGTCATGGAAACATCATCCAATCAGACAGTTTTACGTTTTTACATGAAAAAGTTGTGTAAATAGCACCTCGCTCTGTTGTCTTATTTTCTTCAACTGTTGGGTTTTGTTTGTTTCTCCGTCTGGCTTTGGGAGACAAATCAACACCCTCTTCAACATTTTAAGGACTGACGAATAATCAAGAATGGAGCCGGATAATTAACTCTTAATGAAAGTCATCTTGGTGGCAGATAAGGTTAGAGCCACTGCAGAGAGCCTCGAGTGACTCTAATGAGCCAGCAAATGGGAAATCTGACAGTGAAGTCGGATGAATTATTCTGCAAAAATGACAAATTTTTATCAAACAGGGTGAAAAAGAGCCAAGGCAGCAGTTACAGCTGCACTAAAACAGCAGTTAGAGAACTGAGGTGTGTTTAAGTAATGAGTAAAAACCAAAGAAAAGGTGATTTTTGATGTAATTTTTATGAATCTGGTGCAGAATTTACCAAAGACAGCTTGATCTAACTTACTCTGTAGATTTAGCCCATTTTCTCTCTCTTTTTAAAGGAAAGTATAAATGGTTATATCTTTTTTTTTTAATTTTATGAATAACAAATAAATGCTACACATCAGTTTCTGGCATTGCAGCAGTAAAATGCTCTTGCTTACATGACATTTTCAAGTGAAAATGGAAACTCTTTTTATGCATTTTGAGTGTCTGTTCAGACAACAATGTTACAGGGAGAAAAGTTCCACCTTGTCCAGCTGAAGGAAATGTAACTGGAAGAAAATGCAACTTCTCTCAGACCCTGTTATCGAAAAGCTTTTGAAAGAGGTCTTGCAACAAATTTTGCCAATTTGGAGATTTATTTTTAAAAAAATGAGTTGTGCAATTTGCTGTAATTTTGGTCAGTTTTAACAATTCCCAACAGACTAACAATTTTCACATATTTACGTAAAATACAGCTGTTTTTTAAGATAGATTCATTAAGATGCATAAAGGTTTTATTTAATGACTGAAACTCTAAATTTTTAAATATGTTGTTGACCTTCTAGAGGGGAAAGTCAGTCTTCAATTAAAGGATCAGGAAGATACCGTGCAGCATTTTAATTTATCCTCCGTTTTAATTCCCTCCATGTCACATGCAGTCGAGAGACTGCTTCAGTTTGTTGATGTTTCCATGCGAAGCATCCAGAAGCAAAATGCACTGAATTTAAAGTCACATGCGACCGGCGGAAAGTCACAACAGCCGAAAAAGGATTGAATCCGAAGCAGGAGAAAGTGGAGATGACTCTCACCTCTCCCTCTGAGGACGTCACCCTGCAGACAGCAGCCTCACCTGCGCCTGTACTGAAACACTACTGCTGACGCTGAGGTAACAGGTCGTACTCACAGGCTTTGCGAACATCTCTGGCTTGGATTTTTGTTGAATCATATCTGTGAAAGACCAGAAGGAAGCACTGCGGTCGAGCCAACCGATCGTCTGAAGGCAACAACAACAACAACAACAACAAAGTGTATCTGCAGCAGGTTGCAGCAGCCTTAATGTCATTAGTCAGATTAGGGTCACCAGGCTGTACGGTGATCTCTAATGATCCCCGGGCTTAGAGGTGGCTCATGAGCGCGCTCACGGTGAGAGCTGGATGGCAAAACTCTGTTTAGGAGGGATTTCAGTGCGGTCTCAAATGACAGTGAGGGCAAAGTGGAAGGAGATGGTTTTTTTTAATGTCTCTGCACCGAACCTGCCACTAGATGGTACCAGAGACCTCCTCTGACTGTTGGAATGGAGAGATGAGATTTGTGACCACATCATCACCATCACCATCACCATCGTCATCATCATCATCATCCCAGCCAAATCTATTGATTGTGTCTTTTCATCTCCATTTTAACTACAGATTTCCTTTATAACATGGACTGTAGTTGTATATTTTTAAGAAATTACACACACACACACACACACACACACACACACACACACACACACACACACACACACACACCCACGGAGAACATCATCCAGCATATAGAATATACATTTTATGCTTACATACACTCACATTAATTCAGCTAGTGCAGCCACCCAGACAGATAGATAGACAGATAGATAGATAGATAGATATTTTTTATGATATTTAAAACATGTTTTTTTTTTGGGGGGGGGGGGGAGGGGGTCAGTAGCATTGAAACATTTCAGCCTGAGGTCATTTAGAGTTGAGTTTCTCCACCCTTGTAGACGAGCAGATTTGCCCTTTTCCCTGCATCAGCAATTTCATCCTTGGTAGCAGATTGTTTTTGAAAAATGCAGGTCTGTACTCTGAACCAGTCGCTTTTTCAAATACCCCTTTCCAAATTTTAAAGACTGGATGTTGTCTGAAGCTCCTGCTGGTTCCTCTGGTCGGTCCTTCCATGGTCTGTGGATCATTCTACATCTGGCTGATTCATCTCCAGTTGTCTCACTTTGTGTCTTTTCAGTCAACTGGGACGGGCACTTTGACCTGGAAGATTTTCACCTCCAGTAGGGTGTTCATTGCCCCACCAACCAGGAAATCACCTCTAATCAGTGTTTTCAGTAACCATTAAAAAGTAAATATTGTTACTGTTAGTGTATTTTTTAAATGAATCCAAAGAAAAGCTGGTTTTGTTTTTAGCAGAGAAGAGTCTTTTATTATGGACTTCCAACTATTTCTTTTAGCTGTCATGCATTATTGTGATACACTTCTGGATATTATTCCATTTATTTGAGTCTACTTTTAAAGCTTCCTCTCTTTAAATATTGAAAGATGCTATTAAATTTTAATGTTTTTCTCTCCATTCTAAATCATGGAGCAGTTTAAGCTGCATTTTGAGAAGACAGCTATCATTATTTACCATTTTATTAGGTTTTTTTTTTAGTATTTCTGCTTCTCTGTGACTGTCTCGTATATACATGTTTCATTGTCTCTTTTTAAGACTATTTTTTGACCAATTGATCTTTTCTAAATGTTTAAGAAATAAAAAATTATTTTTATTAAATGATGAATATCTGTGCTTGAAAGATGATAATATGGAAAGGCATCAAATAAGCCATCAAACTCATATTGGAGTTTATTCATGGTGTGCTTCGTGATCATTTGTTTTTCTTCTGAAGCTTTAGTTTAGATAAGTTGTTTGAGCGCTCTCATTTTGTCTCAGTGGGCACTTTTCTCTTCTTGGCACTGAGAGTCAACCTCAATTAAGATATGCAGAAAACAGTAGCTTCCAACATTAAAACAAGAAAAACATATAAAACTACCAAGATTTGCCCATTTTGCACGTGTCTCTGGAATGAATATTTAACAAGAAGCATAACCGCTTCCCAATTCACTCCAAAATATGTTTTGAATCGGAAGATACTTACAAAACCTTGTTTCTGTTCATTTGTCTCCAGATTGCTTGATCGTGTCTGTCTTGACTCCATCAGAAGGTTCCAGGTGTGACCACCAAACAGGAAGAAAGAGGCCCTGAATCCACCTATGGTGAACTGCAATGGAACGTACCAAGTGCGGCAGGGATCAGAGGGAGCGGAATGTGGAAAAAATTGTTGATTTTCCTGGATTTCTGTTATTTTAGGACTTTGGAGAAACGGTTGTTGGTGAATTTGTAGGTGAATCTATTTGGATCCCCTCAAAGTAAAGTGGATTAATTCTGTTGATAGTTTGATGGCATGGAAATTGAAAAAGGCCCATCAGGCCAAGTGAGTGGCAGTGGTGCTGTCTGGCAGGGTTGAGCTTCTCTAGAAGCCTGGGTTTCCTTAAGATTAGTTGCCATTGGTCATTTTTGTCCTTTTTATTATTTATTTCTTTATATTATCTTGCAATACAATCTGAATTATTTTTGTAATCCTTTCTGCACATCCACCCGACCATCACGTTCTGTATTCTGTCGACTTGGTGTTTTGGGCCAAATGACCCATCATCACTGGAAGAGGAAGACAAAGCAGTATGGAAGAAAGAGATTTGCTTATATCTTGTTCAGCATGTTTTTCACAATCTTTTTTCTAATCCAATGTAGTAGTTTTTTAAGTTAATCATAAAATTCATGTTGATAACATGACTCAGTTTTTTGGAAATACTTGTTGATGCAGTTGTGTGTCTTTCTGGCTTTGTTGTGGAACCTATTTTATTGGCTGGAGTCTATTTGTATTTGCTTTAAATCTCATTGCATTTGCTTTTCTCACACTGCAACTGTTTGCTTCATGGGACTGATTTCTTTTGGATCTGTCACAGTTTGTAGTGAATCCCTGTGATCATTTTTGTGTCTCTTTTGTCCCTTATTTTAGTGCTTTTCTCTTTTTTTGTCACTGGCATCCGTTTCACTGTTTCTGCGGTTTTTCAAGTCTTTTTAAAACAAACAAGTTGACTGTGTAATCAGATTAAAGCTTTCACATCTAATTGGTTTCACTTGCTGTGAAAAGCGGAGGGGTCACAGAAGGATTTGTAACCTTCAAACAGCCACTGAAGAGAAGATGAAGGTGCTTTATGTGCATGTCAGACAGATCCTTTATATCGTCCCCATTCGCTGGAGTCAAACTTTGATCACATTTTCTCCCCAGCTCCGGCGTTGGTTATAGTTTTCCAGCCCCAAATATCTTCAGACAGCCCAGATAAGACAATGATGTGGCGTGTGTTGCCTGCAGGAATATCTACAGATCATAATCACTCTCAGACAGCAGCTTGTTTCAAATTTTAGCTCCATCTTCTCCCACGTCAGCCTCATTTATTGTATTTAGAGGCAGCCTGTCGCACACTTCCCGCTGCGATGGATGAGACTGGTATTAGCGAGCGGCGGATCCATTTTTCAACCCGCGGCCGACAGACTCAATCATTGTCGGGGATCTAATGCTCTCCATTGTTTCTCTGAGCACCTGCTTATTGCGGGGCCTCGTCATATCGGCGGTGCCCGCCGCCGAAGCAACTTGGCTCTGCTTACACGATCATTTAAGATGCGAAATTACAGGCTTGGCGCCAAGAGAAGGCCTCAACGCCCTTCTGCCACTGTTCTTATTGTGTCGCCCTCTGCGTTCGCCTGACGTTCAAGGCTGACAGTATAATTACGGCGGTGTGGGAAGAGATAAAAAGGGGATGCTGCGTGCTCCTTCTCCCACCTACTGAACATCCAGCTGCACTGCATGGGCAGCGAACAAACACGAAGAAGAAGACTGGAGAGAAAAAAAATTATCAAATAATCTGACTCGAAAGAAGAGATGGAACTCTTCAAACTACATGAAAAAACACATTTATAGTATATACTAATTATCTTTATTTGTATGGAACCTACATTACTTGCAGAATTAAATTATCTAAACCTTGTGCTGTAGGAAAGTTGTGAAAGTTAACGTCTGAACCAGTCATGTCGGACATGTAATACCAGGTTCTACCACTTGGCGGTGTAATGAATCATTAAAACTTCTCGTCTTGTTCGAGAAGACCAAAGAAAGAAGAAACCATGTGGACTCGATCTATTCAATAATGAAATTCAGCAGGATCATAAATCGATAATTGACAACTTACCAGCATCAACCCTGTGTTTTTAACCATTCCATCAATCATAATCATAACTGCGTGTTACTCCATCTACATGCACATGTAGCTGTGTATTTTTGGAAACATTATCCAACATATTTTCTGGTTCCCATGACTGACTTAAATTGTTTGGAGGTCACAAACATCAAAACCTTTCCAGGATTGAATAAAACCAGTATTTTTTTTTTATATATTAAAATAGTTTAGCACAGTGGTGTCAAATGTGGCTGATTTTGAAAGAAAAAAAATGCAATCTCAACCATCTCTTGAGTGAACTTTAATGATGCTCCTTGTTGCGAAATGAAATAAAATATCCAGAAACTGTGTTTCATCATTCACCCTCTTTATATGCCGTTACCAATAGCAATGCTAGCTTACACAACCATATCGCCAATCTCTTAGCTAAGTTCAGGTATGTGTTCCGTTAATCTTATCAAAACAGTGTGGGTAGTTACTTTAATAGAAATTCAATTTTAGTAGTATTTACTCTTTGCAGTGTCATCCTACGGACCAGAACTGATGCTATGGCGGGATGGTTTTGGCCTCCGGACCACATGTTTGATATGCCTTATTCGATGGTTATGTTAGATGTTTATGTTTGATGCTGGACAAAGTTTTCAAGTTCAAACAGCCAATAAATAGCACCCACTGGTGGCCTGGCAAGCAAACTACAGCATTTCCAAAATTTTGCTGATTGAACGTGAAACTTCTGTGAAATGAAAAGGAAAAAAAAGCTTTCCCCGGAAACGTTGTCGTGTAAAAGAGGTCTCAGAAGTTACTGAGCCTGTTGTTTGAATAAACTTTTTTCTTTAAAAAAGGAAGAAAAAAAACTTTTCTTCAGCTCTGTGAATTGACTTCAAAGCAAAGACAGAAGCAGGAACATGACACAGACCAGGAGAAAAGGAGCTTTCAGAAGGAGGCTCATCATTTTTTTATTGAAGTGTGTTATGGCTTCAGCCGGTCCGTTTGAACCTGGTGAGTCACCCACACCAAATCATGCACACACGCTCAAAACAAAGAAGGAAAAAAAAAAGAAACAAAAGCTAAACAAAAAAACAAAACAAACAAAAAAAAACACACACAAATGTAAAATGTCATGTAAAATGTTCATTTCAGTCTCAACACAACTGAACAATCTGAAAACGAGATGATGGGACTCATACTGGAGTGAACTGTACAGACATCAGGTTCAGAAGTGTGACAGACGTCAGGCGGCTCGTCGTGACCGTCGAGCCAACCGGGTGGGAAATAATCTCCGGTCAGGATTATGGTACATGGTTTCATTTGTTCATCAGACCTACAGAAGAGCCTATTGCAAAAAGAAAGAGAACTCACAAATAGAAGAAAATGGAACACAGCCTTTCTGTTCTATTGTATTACACAGGCGGTAGTGCAATTTCTGTCTCTGGGTCCGGTCTAGAGAAATAACCTCATGCGATAAACCACCACTGGAAGTTATGTACGAAACGGCCCCGCAAAAACACCCGACAGTGATCGATTCCCACGCCGCTCGTGACACGCGGCTCCTGTACGTCTACGCTGTTTCCCATCTGTGTTATAGAGTGACGTTCAGCCGAGGACCATCAGTGTGACATGTGGCATGATGGCAGACAAATCTGAGTAATGCGCTCTGGTGTGGGAGGGGGATGAAAAACGACCTGACTTGCAGCTCACCAAGAGCAAATGAGTTCATTTGTTAGCTTCTTCCTCACGCGCTCTTTCTCTCTCACTTGCTTAAAAATAAAAGATCCATTATGGCTGATACATTCCGCTAAAAAAAAAAAAAAAAAAAAAGCCGTTTGGAAAAGTCTGAAAAGCAGATGATCACCTATATTGCGAGCAGACGTTCGCTCATGCCTGGCTGTGCTGTCTGAGGTACGCTTCCGCTGGACCACGACTCGGCGCTCTCAGCCATCGCTCGTACCCGTGATAATGACACTGCATCCGTCAAACCGGCGGAGGAGTTTTTTAGGCCACTGACGCGTGAAATGGGCAGCAACGCCATCGAAGAAGTCAGATTATCCAATAAAGTAAATTAGCTACATGCTAAAGCCAGCGCTGCCTGCTACGTTAGCTAAACATTATCGCGCTATGGACAGGATATCTGGACAGCTGTTGACTCGGTTGGTTTCTGTGAATGTTCTCACTTGTTCAGGGAGGTGTCGACTCAAACGGGCCGGGCTCTGTGTCCCACAAGATGTTTCAACTTCAACACTTCATGCTGTTCTGTTGACACACCTACTGTACTTCATAACGCTGCTCAGGTTAGCAGTAAACATCTTCCGAGACCATTTGATCTTTACCATTTGATTGTGAGAATATTCATGGTTAAGTCACACATATGTCACTTTGGTGTGTTTTGCCACTGAAACTACTTCAGAGAAAATGCCTACTTTTGACAGTTGCACTCTGGACGTCAGCCTGTCTCTTGGTACGGTTCATTTTCCTGTTACAGGTAAACCTTACATCTTGGCTCCAGAAGGTGCCTGAAGTTACAGTCAGATGTACTACCTCAGTATATATGATAAGCACCTCTGTCTTGAACAATCACGTTGAACCCTGCTGAACAAATCCCACAAGGATTTTAGTCCACTGATGTATTTGTCTGAATCCCTCTTGTCATTGTTTTTGTCACTGACCATGCTGAAATATGATTATGCTGACTAAATTCCAAATTGTAGACCTTTCAGTGAAGTTGGTGAACGCTGACAGAGAAAAGCCTTGTGCTTATTTAGCAAAGTTAACCACTTGGCAATCATGTATAAATATTGTTTATTTCAAATTGTTCTGCTGCCACAAAGTGGCCAAAAAACATCATGTGGATTTAACCATGAGTCATCTGCATATTTCTACACCTTTTGACCTTCTTGAATTAATAGTTTGTTTGCTTTTTTGTTACTTATTCATACAGCTTGACTTCTGAAATGATCAGATGCCTTTTTATTGTGTGAGAAATTAGGGCTTCTAGAGGATGTTCACTACAAGACCTGAGGAACATTCAATGATTCATTTCCACAGATGGGTTCATGTAAAAGTTTTGAAACCATCTCTAATTTCTTTTAATGGCACTAATTAGCCACGCCCCACCAGATGCTACTGTTTTTAGTAATACCCACTTAATTCAACAAACACTGGCATAATTGGTCTGACTTGCAAAGAGCATATTTTGGAACCACCAGTTTTTTTGGTTTTTACATAAAATACAGCCAAAGTTATGACTTTTTAACTGAAGTCAGTTTAACCTGCAGTAATCTACAGTAACTAGCCTCATCAGCTGATTAATGCACATACACACTTTAGTGATAAGAATATAAAAGTTTATTAGCATGTATCAGGCTTTGGGATGCACATGTTATAAATATCTTTCTATTCATTGGAGTTGCTGCCCAAATGACTCCTGCCTCAGTGCCCGGCTTGTTGCCTGTGTTTACCCCCACGGTCACAGTGTCGTTATTTCAGGATGGAGCGACGGACAAAAAAATTGCGATCAACCGGAATGAGAATTAAGATTCTGCTCGTTTGGAGATGGCAGGCGTAACATCGTCCACTGATTTTCCCATATGAGCTTGTTTATTGGATCTTAGATCTGTCTGTGAACTAAGCTGTCGAAGCCTGACCTGCTACCGTCTTCCAACAGGCTCATCAAAGCACGAACAGATCTGCCGCCGCCGCCGCCGCCGCCGCCGCCGCATGTAAAGATGTGCCCACTTCAACAGAAACGCCCACTCTGTTTCTTCAAGGCACATATGCTTGATGTGTAAAAATACATATGCATCTCAGCCGCGAAAAGGCCTTTTTTTGTTTTTGTTTTTTTTTTTTTTATTATTCCAAAGGTTTGTTATAAACATATTGTACAGGATATTCAGATAAGCCTGTGAAACGATGCGTTTTAGGGCTTATCTCGGACTTGGCGCGCCTCGTCACGACTTGTCACCGCTGAATGGGATCCTCGAAATTATTTTCCCAAAAGCAGAGTGAAATTCGACTTGTTAGGCAGGTCCAGCTACCCAGAACTCATACGACGCCCACTCAGTACAAGGCTACAGAGAATACTGCAATCAACACTTGGTTTGGAAATCAGTGGCGATAAGAATGATCGTTTTGGTAGAATGTGGGAATAAACTACTTACAGTCAATATGTGAAGTATAATAAATAACTTAAATCGGTTATAGGAACTGAAGGGCAAACAATTTTCCCAAATCTTTACCAGCTTTTTAAAAAAACCTCTTGAAAAATCAGACTTGGGTGTTTTTTTTTTAGCTCTGCGGTTTACGTCAGTGAGATGATGCATCTCAGTCACAATCCTTAGAAAAGATTCCTGCCATGAGGGAACTGGGAACTGATATGTACATAGTATTGGACGGACGATGCACTTCTGGAAATGTGTTCTTTTTGGGAGCAAAAACCAACAAGACTGAGCAGAGTCATTCAAACCTGGTTACAAACGTCAGTGTACAGTTTGAACGAAACATCAGAGCTTTGGCAAAAGAAGAAACAGCTTATGTTGTAAATCATTCTTGACTATTTGCCGTTAAGATACATAGGTATAATGGAAGCATCCCTCCCATTCGTTCATGCCATCCCAAAGTTCATGCACGTATCCATTCAGAAACCCCCCCCCCCCCCCCTCCACCCCTCCCGCCGATTGCTCATCTTGTGAGAGTTCTGTACAGAAACCAAAGAATCATCCTGATGTTATTAACTGTTCCTTATCTGCGATCTTCAGCCGTCCTCTCACATTAGCTCACGCCCGTTTCCGGGTTGATGTGTTTATCGGGTTGTGTTTCCCTAATGGCTCCAAAGTGCAGGCAAACCTCAAAAAGTTGTCAGTTCGGATCTGCGTGCCTCACCATGAGCGGCTCCACTTCCTGCACTTTAGACTCGGGGTCAGCTGCTCGGAGGCACGCGCTCGGTATTTTTGTAGAGCGATCCTCCAAGTCCATTGATTCACAATTTGCCCCGCTTTTAAATTTGGTGAAAGTAATTAATTTGCACTTCAGGAGGTGTGGGTTCAAGGAAAAATCCACCCTCTGATCCTCTTACACTGTTTTACATCATGACGCTCACTTCATTAATTTGACTCATTTTGATGATTTTCCAAGGAGCTGTAAATTAGCTTCCATCAGCGTGAGTCACAGACTGACTCCTTGGTATTGACCGACGTTTCCTACAAGGCTTCTGTTTATGTTTCCCGTGACTGTGTTAATTCTGTTTGTCATCTAGACAGCATCTTCTACCGATCCACTGGAATTCCAGATTCAAATTACACTTTTAATTTCCTATTAGTACTTCTAATCTATTCGGTGTCAATTCGAATTATTCATCATGATAAATAAACGAGATTCTCTTCTATCAGTCTCGATCAGAAATCACAGGGAGCGGCTGACAAGGTTTGGATGTTCTGTAGTTGTCAAAATCAAGCCCCATTTACACGGCAATGTTTGAGTGAAAATGCAAACGGCAACGACGCTCAGAGTAAACTGAAAATGTACATATTCTCCTGAGACTTGACAGTTTTACAGCTGTGAGTCACCTGTAACATGAGCCGAACTTTGTCATCTGTCCATATGAATGGTAATGTTGATGCCAACTCATGGCCTGGCATGCTAAAGACATCGTTTATCAAAACACACTCTTCTAAAACGAAAACTAAAAAAATGCTGCTTTTTCTTTTGAAACGTTGTCGTGTAAACAGGGCCGGAGATTTACACACAGAAACGTTTCTGATGACGATGGAAGAATCCAGTCAAAAACGAAAGTTTGTCAGAAAACATAAATGCTGTCAGCAGGTAATCTAACTCAGTTTGAAACATGGAAGAGGATTCATATTAGCAGCCTTTTAAACAGGGTGTTAGAATTAGGCTTTATGTGTTAATAAAATAATTCAATGATTATTAACAAAGCACTGTTGGAAAATACTGGAAAATAAAAGTTCTATGGTTATTATACTATTATATTACATTCTATTATAAGACCTGACACTTTCATTGCTTTGCGCCTTCAGAAAATTATTGCTTCATTCATCATTTACTATTTATTTCTAATTCTAAAAGCTGAAGTTTAAAAACAAACCTAAATACATTTCTAATCAGACGTTGTGGCTGGTTGAATGGCTAAAAGAGTAATGGAGCGGGATGTGTTGTCAGGTTGCATTATGGGAATGAAGTGATCAATTTGCCTGACGCTGAAGACTTCAGCCTGTGCCTCATCTATATTGACTTTTCCTTAGTGTATCGCATAAATATGCAGGATGCTAATCAATTAGTGATCAGAGCAATGAACCTTGGCTGCATGAAGATGACTTGGTGAACAGGGATGAATTATTTCCTTAAGGTTTTTAACAGTAGACCGAAAGCTTTTGTGGCCACATCTGAATTTTCCAGACAGATAAATGAGGGATTTATAGATATTAATAACAGCAGCATGATCCTTTGAATCCAATACAAGTCACCTCTTTGCCCGACTCCTCCGGAAACAGACGAAACAATGTCACAAAGCCATGGCGTACTCGTAAAATGACATCTAATGCACATGCTAATATTGGCAACAATTATTTTGGCTTGATGTGTGGCAAAACCATTTAAATACATGATTGCTTATTGAAAACAATACCTGATAGGTCATTTTAAACTCTCTGTCTGAGATGACGCAATGGAATATTACATAATGATCAATGTTTCTTCAAGTTAAGGTGAAACAAGCATACTCTCTTTGAAAAATAGTATTTCCCCAGTGTGCATCATTTGGTATGAAACCAAAGGTAAATATATCAATTTTTGTCGTGTAAATGTGTAATAAGGAAAGTCTTTTTTGTGTTCATGTGAGTGCGTTTCCCTTAAATGGAGCAAATCTCTTGAAAAAATAGACATCCATGCTTCATGCTTTGCATCCCAGAGTGTCCAGGCTTGCTGTTCGGCTGTCCCTCACGTCTTCCCAGGAATACTTATATTACATACAACCAAACTGAGGATATCCAAAGTGCCGACATAAGGTTTGGGCAAGGAGCAGCATCAGAAGTGTTTGACCTTGTGTAGAAAACAGGGAAACTGGTTTGTCCCCGTGAGCGCCTGCGGGAGTTCAGATAGATTTCCTTCTCCTCATGAGCTGGTGATTGTCCGAGAAACTGTGGAGGCCCGGCGACACCGAGCTGACGGGCGAGGGGAAGAAGCTGTTTTTCAAGGTGCTGGGCGAGATCTCCTCGATCCTGTAGGAGACCGAGTGAAAGTACTGGTGGGGGTTCAGCTGCGAGCTGAAGGAGTTCTGGTGGGAGAAGGCGCAGCCCAGCCCTCCCATCCCGCCCCCAGAGCTGCCGAAGTCGTGCGAGTGGTAGTGCATGCAGGAGCACACCGACTGCAGGTCCGTCACCTCCGCCCGGTACGGCGCCTCGCGCCGCCGCCTCCCCCGCGGCAGCGTCTCGTCCTGAATGTGGATGATCATGCTGTTGCGGTTCCCGGCGAGCGACGCCCGCTCCTCGGCGTCCCGCCGCTCGTCCTCGCTGTTCATAGTCAGGAAGCGGAGCACCACCAGGTTGAGGAAGGCCCCGATGACCGTCAGGCCCACCAGGATGTACATGAAGCTAAAGGCCACGTACAGGGGCTTCTTCTGGAGGGCCCGGTTCTTCTGAAGGGCCACGAAGTCCCCAAAGCCTATAGTCGTTAATGTGATGAAACAGTAATAGTAGGACTGGAAGAAGCTCCAGTCCTCGTAATGGGAGAAGGCGGCGGCGCCGATGCAAAGCGTGCCGATGCAGGAGAAAAACCCCACCGTCACCATGTTCTCCATGGAGACGTCGGTGATGCTCATGCCGCAGCACTTCTTGATGCGTTTCAGCAGGTACTTGACGAAAGTGTTCATCCGCTCGCCCAGACTCTGGAACATGACGAGAGTCAGAGGGATTCCCAGGACGGCGTAAAACATGCAGAAGGCCTTTCCTGCGTCGGTCCCCGGCGCCGCGTGCCCGTAGCCTGAGGAGAGAGAGGAAGACAAGACAGGGGGAGTCAGTGGTGCGGAAGGATTTAGATAAAGTGCTGTGGGGGGGTGGGGGTGGGTTTTTGGGGTGGGGTGCTCGGCAATCAGCCGCATTTTTGCCCGCTACTCAAAAAGCCCCGGATCAGCTTTTGTTTACAAACATGACCAAGCAAGAAAATCTCCCCGAGAGTGTGCGAGCGCTGCCAAAAGAGGTATTGAATAGGTGCGCGGCGCAGAAATGTGTCCATTCATTACTCTTATTTGGGCTGGAAAGATTACAGCGGCGGTGGGGGAGGAAGGGGCGTCCAATTAGCCAGAAGTTTCCGGTGAGGTAGAAGACTTTTGGAGGAGGGATTGGAATGGAGTCATGGGGGAGCCAGTGAAGCTTTTAGCTTAATTAGACTTTATCTTTGGACTACAAGCTGCTGACTCACACACACACACACACACAAACTGACTTCAAAAAACATCAAGCGATGGGGGCCGACAATACAATTCATACACGTTATTCGGTTAAAATTTTAAAATGTGGCGTAAACGGATTTTATGTGCATTGCAGTATTTTTTTTTCACTCTTCTAAGGTTTCTTCAGATATTACAGCATGAATGAAGCTCCCGGCTTTAAAAAAAAAAGCACCTTATTGATTAGTTCTCTTCCACCACAGCCCATAACTGTGTAAGTATTAAACACTTCAGTCATTGCCAAGAAACACCCACCATCGTTTGGCATGTGCATCACTTCCACCACTGCCCTCCAAAAGCGAGACGGAGTATTTTTCCTCCGCTTTAATGCTGCTTTTTTCCATTCCTCGTTTCTACATGTCCTGAGAAAGTTCTGTTTTGCATTCTCAAATATTGATTCTGTCTTCTCCCATATGGCGTTCCACCCACTTGAGCATGTGCTTAGTTATGCGCTTCAAGAAAAAAAAAAACACCAACACCAACTTCGGCTTGACCGAGCTGATTTGCAATAGAAAGCACAGCTTTTACATTTACATGTGAAATGAGTGTTGTTGCCAATAAGCATGAAAATCCTGCATCAAGAACTGTGGTTGAAGCATTGCATCATGACAATTTAAAACACAGGTTTGGGTGTAATATGGTAATAGGACTTCAAAATACTTCTTAAAGCCACACTTTTGTTGGATGATATGTTTGAAGTCAGGTGAATCTCTGATTTGTGAAGAAACTGGGGAGGTGGATTTCTTGGGGGTGAAAAAAGGGCTGAATAACTCAAAAGAGACAATTTTAGAAGTTGATGTTTTGTAAACTTAATAAAGAAACATGAATTTTGATTTGAGCCACTGTTCAAAACTGTATGACAGTTGCAGGCTGAGACAAGTATATAGATCGAGAACGAGATAGATTTGACCCTAAGGGATGAAAATAATTCAGCATAAACTGAAGAAATGGTTCCTTCATACTCTCAACATATACCGATAACTCAACCCTGTTCCTCTCTAATACCCCTTTCCCACTGGCCAAAAAACCCGTTTAAACCCGCTAATTATCGGCTCCTCATGGCAGTGGGAAAGGGTTTTACCGGGTCGAAATCCCGGGTCGTTTGACCCTGCAATCGACCCGGTAATTTACCGGGTCACTTTGTACCGGGTTTTAGTGGGAGGGACACATCCGGGATTTTACATGATGACGTCGACACAGAGCGGCCACGTTAGCGCGCTAGTTGTTGTTTCTGGACACAGCATGAGATTTCCTTCAAGATAGCGAGACCAGAGAGGTTCCCCTGATCCGTGGGGAAGAGGAGCTTCGTCTACAGGTAACAGGGACTGTGCTACGCTGCATTGTTTACTTTCGTTTTTCTCCGTCGTGCTGATGTCATCAACATGGGACACCATCAGTGCGGGAAAACGCAGACCCGCGGCTCGCCAGCAGGCTTCTAGACACGGGTCTGCATGCAGTGGGAAAGGAGTCTAAAAAAAACCAAAACAAGCCGATCGTTAGCAGGTGAAGACACGGGTCGACCCGCTAGCTGCAGTGGGAAAGGGGTATAATTTCGGCATATAGACGACATGCATCGTAGCAATGTTTCAGAAAAGTTGCATTTGCTGTCGTTTCCATGGATACAGCGTCCAAATAGTTTCCAAATAGTTCCACCATGGGGGCTTTTTCAAACAGCTGTGCTCAGTGGCTCCGAGCATCACCATCGGTTGAACGGACGCCCAAAACCCAGTGAAAGTTTTCCATTTTCACTTGAAAACGTCGTCAAACTGTATTCACCAGGCGATCAAGAAGCAGCTTGCTGGTTAATAAGCTTGGAGCCTGCAGAAGCTGGAGAACCAAAAATTTCCCACAGGGCTCAGTGAAGATCTGGATAATATTATAGGAAGGTTATTGGTGAGTTTGCAAAACATAACTGCTACATGGTTTAATTGCTCCCAGTGATCTCCGAATAAACACACCAAAACACTGGTACAGACACAGGTTACCTTGAGGTCATAAAAATCCTGAAATGTTTTGTTTTTTTTATTGCAAAATGTTGCTGCTTTGAGGTTGAAACTCAGACAAAAACTGCAACTCGAAACAGAGAGACAACTTATCTGCAGCAGCATAAAAGCAACTGGAACATCACCACATTAGCATCCACTAATCCACTGCTGGTATCTGCAGGAAAAGGACAATTACAGATCATATCTCAGGCCAAGCGTCGGTATTGAAGTGGCTTCCTAATTTGCAGCCAAATGTGACTGGAGCCTTTTCACCACAGAGAGAGCGGATGGGAAGTGAGGGGAATGAAAGCCTGTTTCCATCTCATGAAAGTTTGATGCACATGCAATAGCTCTTCCTTTACTCAACCTGACCTTAACTCCTGCAGTTAACCCAAAACAGCAGCCTTAAAGAAACAAGCCAGAATGGCAGCGACCTTGAGGAGTGACTGCACTCCAGCTTTATCCATCGATAATCCGGCTCTCCCTGCCAGCTGCTGTTGATTTCCCATGCCACTGTGTGGCGGTGATAAATCTTTTCACCAGAGCTGGATAAGTTTAAATAACAGAACGGTGGAAATGTTTTATTCCATCCTAATTTCAAGCAGAGGATGAAGAGTTAAAAAGGATCTGAAAGTGAAGTTTTCTAATATCTTGTGTTTAGTGTCGCTCATAAACAGTTTCAAGGCTCATTCATCAGTGATGCTACAGGCTAAACATGAGGAAAGTATGACTGATGGGGGATCGAACTTACTGTTAATTAGGTATGTTGACGGTGTGCATGGGGAGCATTTGAATATCGCATGTTAAAGTCACATGATCACAACTGATGTAAGCATTCAAACCAATATGGAAATTAATCCAAGGAAAGATTCATTAGATGTCAATGAACTGATAAATATACACTCACCGGCCACTTTATTAGGCACACCTGTCCAACTGCTCGTTAACGCAAATTTCAAATCAGCCAATCACGTGGCAGCAGCTCAATGCATTTAGGCATGTAGACATGGTCAAGGCGATCTGCTGCAGTTCAAAGTGAGCATCAGAATGGGGAAGAAAGGTGATTTAAGTGGCTTTGAACTGCTGATCTACTGGGATTTTCAGGCACAACTATCTCTAGGATTTACAGAGAATGGTCTGAAATAGAGAAAATATCCAGTGAGCGGCAGTTCTGTGGGCGGAAATGCCTTGTTGATGCCAGAGGTCAGAGGAGAATGGCCAGACTGGTTCGAGCTGATAGGAAGGCAACAGTAACTCAAATAACCACTCTTTACAACCAAGGTCTGCAGAAGAGCATCTCTGAATGCACAACACCTTGAGGCAGATGGGCTACAGCAGCAGAAGACCACACCGGGTGCCACTCCTGTCAGCTAAGAACAGGAAACTGAGGCTACAATTCGCACAGGCTCACCAAAAATGGACAACAGAAGATTGGAAAAACTTTGCCTGGTCTGATGAGTCTCGATTTCTGCTGCGACATTCGGATGGTAGGGTCAGAATTTTACACCAACAGCATGGATCAATTCTGCCTTGTATCAACGGTTCAGGCTGCTGGTGGTGGTGTAATGGTGTGGGGGATATTTTCCGGGCACGCTTTGGGCCCCTTAGTACCAACTGAGCATTGTTGCAACGCCACAGCCTACCTGAGTATTGTTGCTGACCATGCCCGTCCCTTTATGACCACAGTGTACGCATCTTCTGATGGCTACTTCCAGCAGGATAATACATCATGTCATAAAGCTCCAACCATCTCAGACTGGTTTCTTGAACATGACAATGAGTTCACTGTACTCAAACGGCCTCCACAATCACCAGAGCACCTTTGAGATGTGGTGGAACAGGAGAACTGCATCATGGATGTGCAGCCGATAAATCTGCAGCAACTGCATGATGCTATCATGTCAATAAGGATCAAACTCCCTGAGGAATATTTGGAGTACCTTGTTGAATCTATGCCACAAAGGATTAAGGCAGTTCTGAAGGCAAACGGGTCGTCCAACCCGGTACAAGCAAGGTGTATCTAATAAAGTGGCTGGTGAATCTATAACTGATATATGCATAACAGAGAGTGGTTTCTTACTGTTAAACATAAAGCAGAATTAATATGAAGAGTTGAACGCGATGATATAAAAGTTGCCAAAGAATCGTATTTCTTTCCTCCCCAACATGTGAGAAAATTCTAATTACATCTTTGGATTGATTTGTGTAAGCAGCCATATCTCTTAATCCCCACCTTGCTCAAAATGAGCTAATTAATTGATATTGATTGTGATTGCTACAATTTGCTCTCGGTGAGTAATCAGGACAGGATGAACAACAACATCAGCCGCCGAGAAACGGCTGCTTTTATTTGATTCGAGCCACAGCTCCACTGTGCAGACAGATTACTCCAAATCTTGGAAATCATCTTTTTTCACACCCCCAGACATCACGTGCACCATTTCTATTTGCTCATTCTATTTTTTTTTTCTTTTTTTCCGTCTCGACGGGCGTCTGTTGTTTGCAATCAGACTTGAGTGTATTGGGTATCGATTTGACGACCACAGAGTGCAGGGTCACCACACTCATATGCACAAACTGTTACTCTTCTCTGAGCTTTGAGACACTGCAACTTCCTAACTCAAAACTTTTGAGTAGTGATATTGTATACTGTGTATTTTTCTCCCAATCCAAAACCAGGTAAAACCATATCTGTCTCACCCATGTCAATAAGATGTCAATACAACACCGATATTTTGTACAAAAGCAAAGACAGCATCTTGACTAATAAATACCTGATATTCATGCGTTTCCAATTCAACAAATAAACAAGTTGACTTCATGGGAAGAATAACCCACGTCGGCTGATTATGCAAAAGGCAAAAATAATAACCCGCATGTAAATATTACAGCCTGTCGAGGCGACAACAAACTTATGAGGACAAACAGAGTCACTGAATACTGAAAGCTAGCTCAAAGAAACATTTGGAAAAGGTGCGAAAAGGACTTATCCAGTCGACAAGTATGAGGCAGCGTTTACAATGTTTCAAGTCAGACATCACCGTTTCTGCATATTCGCTTCAGAAATGTTTAAAGTTTGCATGGCAGTTTGAAAACAAAGTCCGTTCACACAGTAACGGCAGAAATACTGGAAAGGACGTAGTTTCCATGTCTGGCCACTAGAGGGTGATGCAGAATGTTTTTGTGATGTAAGTAAGTTGGCACGTTTTCAAAAAGTTGTATTGTGAACATGAACAATAACAGATAAAGCGAGGATCTTTGTTGATCTGCCTCTTAAAGCCTTGTTTTACAGGACAAGTTTATATGTTCATCAATATGACTTAACAAACACAGTTGTTTTTCTTTTATGTCTTTTTAGGGCAAAACAAGTGTATTTCTCTAACCTTTCTCGGACATACCGTCATCTGGGTTTAGAACCATAAAGGTTCTTAAATTAAACACATTGAGAAAAAGTGACCTGCAGTGTCATTCATTATTAAACTGAAGATGAGAAGTAATGTTTGGTGATTTGTGCGATAAACTGAGACCGAAAATCAGTGTTTGGATTAGGTTGGGGTTGATGGACAATATTAAAATCAATTAATATCAATAAGCTTTAATGTTGTCATTATTGTATTCATTTCTGTGAAGGAGCGCTCGCATCCAGCTTATTCGGCATATTCCATAACTTGCTGAACTTAAATGGACGAGTCAGTCGATACAATCTTCTACAACTACAGAGGTATTTGCATGATATCAAGACAGTTCTAAATGAGATCAGTGATTCAGTTTATTTCCCAAATAGCTAGTTTAAATTTAGTCATTACTTACACTTCTTAAAAAAGAAAAAACAGTTACTAGTTTACGCATTGAAGTCAGACTTATGCAACTAACTTCTTGTGTAACAATATGGAGGCATAATTACCATTATTTTCCTCCAGAGGGCGCAAATGGTACCATGCACATGAAAGGTATTGTCAATACAAGATGATCCGAAATGAACTGATCAACAAAATAGACTGGCCAAACATACACCAGTGTATTGATAATGTCACCAAATACATGCAAACATCTCCCTCGTGTCTTTTACAGAAAACTGTTCTCTTCCCAGCTAGCTGCTAATGCTATGCGGGAACGTTCAAAAGTTCAAACCATGATTGTTTAAGGCTGAAATAAGTGAAAGATTAAATCTGTAGAAGTGTTTCTTTGATGTGTGCGATGGGACGAGCGGCGTCTGCTGCAGCGCTGCACTGTGTAATCTGTTTGTCCTGTTATAATGACTCTATTATCTGCTGTTGTCTTGGGAACAGACATATTTGCTTTGCTCACACAGAGCCCCCTGCCATGCACAGGTGCTTTTGTGTGCGTGTGTGTGTGTGTGTGTGTAGGTGAATGAGTGTGTTTGTGTACGACCGGAGAAGAAGAGGATCATGCTCTCTCTTGTTTTTTTGTTTTTTTTTTTTTAATAGGCGTTAAAAGCAGCGAGAGAGTCGCGGCCTCTCAAATTTTACATAATTCAACAGGTTTTAGTGTCTTTTTTTTTCTCATTAAAAGGGAGAGGTCGAGCTGTGCAAGACTCAAGAACGGACATAGAGAAGCAACACAGCTTCAATTAGTATTCTCCGACAAGCTGTTTGTGAGAAAAAAAAAAAAACACCAGTCTTATCAGCTGCAAGCACAAAGTATGTCTGCAACAGAGAGCTCACAAGCCATTAATTGAGATGCAGTAATTCTTGCCTTGTTTACCCAAATGTAAATCTGATGTGAGAACGTTAACCAAGAAAAAGACAAAAAAAAAAAATCTTTGACAGCTTTCCTCTTAAACAGATTAGCCATCCTTCTGGGCTTCCTTTACAACAGTTATTCAAGCCAGTGGGATTAAAATAAACAGAATAACAATTGATTTCTTTAATGAAGCAGACACAGAGCCAAAACTCCTCCCACATAGATGGCACATCTGACTGGTTATGGAGTTTTTGGTCTCTCTAAATTTGAAGTTAGGAGTTCAAATGATACAACTGTTCAGCTCCTCACACTCTGAAGAAACAAGACCTTTATTATTATTTTTGTTTTCCAAGGATCAGCTTCACTACTGGGCACATTTCTAGGATACCAGTGATTAGCAGAGGGTGGCAATTGTTATCACAGTGAGCCTTTGTTTACCGTCAACTGGTGGTGTTGTTAAGACCACATACCGTGACTCGAGACTGATACCCCTTTCCCACTGCAACTAGCGGGTCGACCCGTGTTTTCTACCTGCGAATAATCGCCTTTTGTGTCCTTTCACACTGCCTGCAGACCCAAGTCTAAACCGCCTGCTGGCGAGCCGCATCGCTGCGTTTTCCCGCGCTGATAGTGTCCCGTATTGATGACATCATCAGCGCGACAGAGCAAAGCGAAAGTAAACAATGCAGCAGAACACAGTCCCCGTTACCTGTAGATGAATCTCCTCTTCCCCACGGATCCAGAGGAGCTCTCTGGTCTCGCTATCTTGCCAATACTTGAAGAAGGAAATCTCACGCTGTGCCCAGAAACAACAACTAGCGAGCTAACGTAGCCACGCTGCGTCGACGTCATCTTCTAAATTACCCTGTCGACTCACGTCTGCCTTTCACACTTCCTTTCGCCCCTCCCACTAAAAGCCGATCGTAGCCGACCCGCTAAAAACCCACGTCGATTGCAATGTTGAAAGACCCGGGTCTAATGCCAAGTGAGCCCTTTCACATGAGGAGCCAATTATTAGCGGGTTTAAACGGGTTTTTTGGCCAGTGTGAAAGGGGCTTGAGAAAAGAGCAAGACCAGAGTACTAAGTATGAAGATAGGAGTGAGGGCATTTTCACTCCAGCCCTGTTAGATCTGGACCTGAGATACTTCAGTGACTTCAGTGAAATAGCCTCCCTCATTTGGGCATGTGTGAAGGCTCTTCTTGGCTCAGTTCTGGATCTAAAAATGGGGCAAGGCTCGGTCCCTTGAAATTGTGGGTCTCGACTCCCTTGTAAGCAGACTTTCCGGCAGCTGTGGCGAGAGTACGGGACGTGGAACACAATGCATGGGTAGTAAAACAAACAAAGTCACTGATGTGAGTCAGAAGAAACAGACACACAAAGAAAGAGTTGACAAACGTAGAGTGGTGGGAGAGTGTAAGCGCTTAATGATAGATGGTCAGAAGACTATATCACTCTTGCTTATGGCCACTGAAACGGGATTTAGACTTTTGGTTCGGAATAATCAATGAAATTTCTTCTTCTTGGACTTTACTACCTTGCTGGTGAGTTTGTTTCGGGCGACAGTGCCCCACCATCAGTTAGTAACTCTATCCTGGCTAGCTCAGTCAGTATTGCATGAGACACTTAGTTTCAGGCTCTTGGGTTTGAGCCCCATGTTGGACGTAGGAGCTTTTCAATATTTTATCAATTCTCTCCTGAATAGCTTCAGTACAAATCTATGCAGTGTTTCAGGCCTCAAAGGGTGCTTTCACACTGGGGTTGCCAGTAAAATCTGGACTTTAGACCAATTCAGGACTTTCTCGGAAAATCCTCATCATTTATGCATGTGTGAAAGCTCCCCTTGATCAAAAATCCAGATATTTCGAATGAACTCTGGTCCCCCTGAAAACTCCTGTGGACTTTCTGGTCTCTGAGTATACTCCACTCAGAGACCAGAAACAGTTGTAGTGAGAGGATGTGACAAGGAGTAGAACATATTTGATTTAAAAAAAGTAAACGAAGCTAGTCAGAAGAAGCAGATGTCTTGCACTGAATGGATTGGTGAGGACGTACAGGCACTCACTGATAGATGATCAGAAGATTATATATCAGGGTTGTTTGTGGGTAGTCTCTAGTCGGCTACTGTGGTGGGAGTCCTGGTTTTGATCCACATCAATAAAATGAGCTGGATTTCTTCTTCTGCTTGTCTGATTTGCGTAATGTTGTCCATGTGTTTGGTTCGCTCTCAAAAGTGCAGTTGGAAAGCAAGGCAAACCAAATGAAGCTTTGAAGATTCTCTGTTCCACTCCGTCAGAGAGAGCTGAGTCCCGGACTATCCTGGTGTGAAAAACAACCTGAGACAAAGAATGTAGGTTTCCTGGACCGATTCAAGACCATGACCAGAGCAGCATAACAAGGCCAAGAACCAGACTAAGACCAGAGCATTCTAAGACCAAGACAGAACTAAGACAAGACCAGGAATGTAAGTTTCCAAGACGGAGTCAAGGCCAAAATCAGAGCAGCGTCCCAAGACCAAGAGTTTATATTGCTGAGATTGAATCAGGACCAGGACCAACACCAGATCATCCCAACACCAAGACTTTGAGGGGCCAAGCTCGAGTGAAGCCCAAGACCCTAAAAATGTGGTCTTGAGACAGGGCTCATGTCCTACAACATGCTGGAGCAAGTCACAGCACACTGCTGGGAATTCAACCTGAGACCTCTTCAAAATGACTGCCCTGTTATTCTCCTGAAGGCAAATATGTACATGCATTCAGAAAGAAGAAGAAAAAAACACCAGCAAATAGTATATTTCATGTCAACAAGTTCAAAACTCCTCAAATATTTAATCATTTTCAGGACTTTATATGTCAGCTCACATATTTAAAAGGGTTTGTTATTTATTCCGCAACTATGTAACTTTGGGGACATGTGAAGATGCAATAAATGAAGCAAACATATTTTGTAATTCACAGCTTTCAAAAAGAGAATTACCAATGGATCTCTTGGACATCTGTTGAGCCGTTGAGGAACAAACAGAAAACAAAGATCTGGTTTTCTGTTCATCTTGACATGAGCTTGTGTTTGATACCGCAGCTTCTCTCTCCAAAATGTTTCAAGTACTTTTCGGTTTCGCCGCACATCTGTTGAGTCACTCTTCAAACATTCAAACACATCGACACAAAAGGTGCCCACCCAAAATAGTGCGGGCCTCGTTTGAAGTGGGAGGACGCAGAAAAGCTGGAGCTCGGCGTGCTTTTTCCACAGCCCTGGTTCCTCTGGAGTCGGTCTGCGCGAGGCCGTGTTGACTAATGTGTCAGTCTGACGGTGGGCTGGCTCCACTTTGAGACGCCACTTCATGAAATGTCAGGGAGCTTGTGTACGAAATATCACGGCGATTACTGTAGTCATGAAGATAACGGGTTTTCATCCAAAATGCACCAATTTCATGGAGGAGACTCAGAATAAATGAAGTCAAAAAGATGCATATTCAGGAGGATTATAGCAAAGTGCAGCATGAAACCTAAGCATGGCAGGGTAAGCATAGTTCCACAAAAAATTCTGGATTCCTTTTATTTTCACTTCCTTCAAATGAAGAAATACCTATCTCCTACCCAAACAAAAACCACGGTTTGAATCTCTATGCAAACCCGGGTTTGAATCTGTACCTGAACCAAGATTTAAATCTCTACAACACTCATGAAACTGAATTGAATAATCGTACTATGCCAGCTGACTGGATTTTGAAGACAATCGTTTGACAATCCCAAAGTTAGTAATTGGATCCCCCACCTCACCCTGACCTTGCATTTGCCTTTTTCCATTAGGAACGATCTCGGAGGGTGAAAATATGAGATTGATCAAGTGAAGTCTGTTGAGATTACTTTAGCAGCTAAAAAGCAGTAAATAAGAGAGGTCCATTTCAGCTAATTTAGCTCTTACATCTAAATAAGCTCGACTGCTTCAGACTCAGAATGTTTTCTTTTGCTCAGTCTAATAACATTTGGTCAACATTTGGTGCTCCATTTGGAAGAAAATCCCACACACAATTACAGAAAAGACACAAGAAAAAAAAAAAAAAAGATCAGCAGGATTCATCATCTCTGAGCCACGAATCAGCACAAATTTCACTTTTAAGTCATAACACTTGCAAATAACTAAAGGTGCCACAGATGCCACTGAAAAATAGACACTAAATCACCAAAGTCAGCGGGATAAATCCTTTCCGTTTCCTCTGGAAACCATGTATTTTTATTTATTCATCCATCCAAGATTCTCGACCCATTTGAACCATCTGATGGGTGCGGGTGAAGCTGGAGCTCATTTCTACCCAGCTGACTCTGGGTTATTGCCTTCATTCTTTCACAGGGTAACTACAGAGACGGACACCTACACACACTCACATTCACACTTTAGACACGCCAATTCATCCAGTACATCTTTGAACTGTAGGAGGAAGCTGGACCACAGATAAAAGCCATTCAGAAAGAGCCTGATCAATAAAAAGAAGTGGGGATACTGACCTCTACACAAAAGTTTAAACCTAAATCTTGTAAAGGTCGCTGGCGATCGTTCTTAAACGAAAAGTAAATCAAAAAGTAAGGTAAAAACAGATGTAAAACAACGTAGCGGATGAACAGTTTGAATACACAAATGAACTGACAAATCTGAAGAATGTAGATATACACACACACACACACACACATACACATAAAAATGGTGTAAAGCTGAGAGCAATCAGGGAGCACAGAGATGGTGCAATCAAAAACACATGAGAGGAGAAATCCAACAATCACACAGCCAAAAGAAGAAAGATGCAAACATGAAACCATGGCTCAATATCCACAACAACAAACACCAGTACAACGAGACAAAAAACACAAAGGGAACACACTGAACAAATGACAAGAGAAGCTTAAACGAATCAGTAACACAATCAGTTCATCATGGATACTTTCAGGCCCTGTTCTCATGACGATGTTTCATTTGAAATAATATCATTTTCACGTTTTCGTTGCAGAAAAGTTTTCATCGACTCTGAGAGACGTCATGCAAACGGACACCGAAAACACTAAGGAAGTTTTCTGTTTTCACTTGAAAACACTGTCGTGCAAACGTGGCCTCAATAAACTTGAAATACATGCTTCTGAACTGCGAGAGGAAACCGGATAACCCAGAGAAAATCCACCGGCAGCACATGGAAACTCCACTCAGAATGTTTGAACACTATCTCAGCTCTGGGTTTTGACATTTAGTTTGCACCAAAACACTGATTCAGCCCGACTGATTGGACAGTCGGACTTTAGCTGCTGTATCAAGATCAAACCCAGCTGCTTGTAATCCTTCTAAGAAAATGCAAATAACTCCCGCAGCGATCTGAAAATTCAATCTATAACGGAATAAATTCATGGCACCCCCCGTCGGTCTCTGCGGTCACACCCAAAGTGCTTTCCATTGTTGCGCACACTTATGAATACCCATAACAGCAGCTACCCATCATGCATTGCATGACTCAGCCTTTGTTGATCTGCTCGAACACTCCACTATGTGAACGGCTGCCCACACCCACGACGTGTCCTCCATAGGTCTGCGTGAGCGAGCGAAACCCGTGACTCACCGCCGCTCACAATCAGAATTGACACAGCTTGCGGCCCAAATCTAATTATTCTATCATTCTATTATTATATCATAAATATTTAATTTTAATCCAGCCCTGTTTAAAAAAAAAAAAAAAAAAAAAAAAAAAGCAGGGAACATCCCACGGTCATCGAGCGGATTAATGAATTAACCATCAGCCGACACCTTGAAGGAGCAAGAGTTCTTGTTAAAGGACAGACGCTGGAGATCCGGCGCTCTGCTCATCTGCTTACCAAAGTGATTCCACATTAATCCTTAAAGCAAGCCAAACCTGTGAAGTGGGCCATTCCTCTGCCGCATGAAATATTCATGATGACGTATGAGATGGGATTTAAAGTTTAAGCAGACTGATGCAGGAAAAACTGATTGAGAAGGATGGCTTCGAAGGCCCTCGGGAGTCTCCAATTACAGTCAAGAGCCGCAAAACACACACGATCCTGATGTGTTCCTGCTGTGGAAAGTTACCGATTTTAAGTTTGAAGGTTTGACATGACATCAACAGAAAACATGAGCGTCACCACCGTATTAGACAACGCAGGGATGCTTGACAAATCAGTTATGTATTCCATGGGGCAGTTTCATAGTCTCACATGTAAAAGCACTTTTCCCAGTTCAGTTTTTATTTATTTATTTTTTTTTTATAAAATACTAACTGGACTTGCTGACATGTTAAAACTCATTGCTAATATTTCTTTTTTTTTTTCCATGAAGTCAATTAGTAAAAAACTATACTTTCTAAAAACAATTCTAAATGGATACTGGAGAAATAATTTTTATTATTCATTTATTCACAGAAAAAAACAACAACAACAACAAAAAGGATCACTGCTGACATTTTAGAGCCATATCTCACATTTCGCCTCCAGCTCTTAGTCTCTGCTGAAAGTGGAACAATCGTTGGCTTATTGACTTTGAATTGACCCTAAATAAATGAAGCATGTTAAGAACACTGAAGCTGTAAAATGTGTTTTGTAACTTCAATCCGATATCAAAAAATTGAGCTTCAACTCCCTGGTGAGTTTAGGAAAAAACTTCAAAAGGATTTAAATGTGTAATTGAGCTGAATAATTAATTTCTAACTCAGAAAGACAATGTAGAGGCTGTATTATGATAAAACAATAACAAACAGAAGAGCGCATGGAGTCTTATTAAAATATGATGGAGCACCACAGTGTTTAAACTATTATGTTTAAAAAAACCAATACTTCATTTTTTATGCTGTTTTCTTCTTTTTCTTCTTCTTTCTTTTGTCTGAGTTTAAGTGGAAATGTTATCAATTAGTATCCTTTTCAAATTTATGTGTAATCCAAAAATGTGTATTTTTCTCAATACAAATTTCTCTTTTAGAGTTAAAGTTGAGAGAAGCGTCTGATTTTACTGGATCGGGATATTAAACATGAATGTGGAGGCTGTTTATCACTAAAGGCTTCTCACACACCCTGAAGCATGTTACCGCCTCCCTAAAAGAACTTGAAATACAGCAAATTCTTACAATAAAAATCTGCTATTTAACACTTTCAATTTCTTTTTTTTTTTTGCTTTTTATCACCATTGATCTATCAAAAGTAAAATAAACTAAGGAAACAGCTACAGGTCACTCCAGGAACACGGTCCAAGCTCCGTCTTGGGTCTACAGTCAGTCGGCGTAGGGCAGAACGTAGATGGACGGACGCTGCAGAACCGTCAGTTCCTCCTCTTGCTGCAGCCTCCCTGTGGCTTCCCTTTACTTTCACACACAGCTGCTTATATAAAGCCTTCCACCCATGATTGTTGACACTGTGAAGGCGGTCCCTCATTAGCGGCGGCTCACAGACTGAACGCTCGCCCTGCAAGTGTCTAACGGTCGTTTAGGACGACGTCTTCTTGCCCGTTTGATCCTCGGGGTTAATCCGCGCCGTATCGCTTCCAGCGCCCCGGCCGGCATTAATTGCGGCGGGCCGCGGCATTTTAACGAAGGTCAACGAGAGCAGGGAGCGCAGGGGTGAGCACACCTCGTTCAGACGAGTCTCCGCGACGTCAGCGACGAGAGCTTAATGCGTCTGAGGAGAGGGAACGCCATGGTTCCCTGTTCCAGGCGGGGAGCCTCTCGCTATCGGCGCTTTCTGGAGGACTGAGTCCCCCAACAGTCCCACTCGGTGATGGTTCCGGTCTTTCAGCCGCTACTCATCTTAACTCTGTTGTTAAGGCAAAAAATGTCAAACGCACAATTCCACGCCGACAAAGAGGCAATTCCGCCGATATCTGAGATGCCTGCCAGCAGCGAGGAAAGATCACATTTACATTTTAAGTGTTTTGTCCCGTGCCTTTTATTCAGAGACTTACAATGAGCCGCGGAACGGCAGAGAAGCGTGAAACGTGCAGACAGAAAGCCGTTTCACCTGAAAGTCGAGGTTTCTCTCATTACAGGGATGTTTGTTTTTGAGACGATCACTCACTCAACACCAGAACAGTGAGCTCAAAATAGAGAGAAGCTTTTTCTTCAGCTCCCTTTCATCGTTCATGCAGTTGAGTGAGTGTAACACTTCCCTGTTATTTCTTCTCCTGCGACCGGAGAGGAAAAGCGTGAGCTTTATCGTTATTAATCTTGACTTCAGTTCGATTATTCCATTCCGATTTATTTATTTATTTCAAGCCAGATTCGACACAGTCGTCTCCAGGGACAAAGCCAACAGTTCCACGTGAGCAAGCATGAGGGGAAACCTGCAGAACCAGGCTCAGCGGAGGAGACGTCTGGCTGTTCTGGTTGAGATTAGGGGACAAAAAGAGAGAAGAGGACAGGAGACAGAGATCCAAACCCTGGTTGTGTCAGCAAGTGGAAACTAAAAGGTCTGACCTGCTTTTTGGGGAGAAATTGACTGACATAAGAGACCGTATTTCACCTCATTATATCAACATTACATCATATCAGGGGACAACGAAGTTCAGAGGAACAAATATCAACAAAGTCAACAAACGTCCTCTTCTGAAAGGCTGCTGATGCATTTGTGCTTTAATAAAAAGCACTAATGGGGTCCAATGAAGGAAGAACAGTCACTTGGAAGCACAAATCCTAAAACACAAAGACATCAGAAGTTTTTAGTTTATTAAATCTCCCGACTTTCTGATTCGTCTTAGTTACTATTTCTGCGACTCTCTTCAGATCTCCTCGTATCGTACACGTGCGTTTGATCCCGCCATGAGCCTCTTTTCGCATCCAAAGTTGCAGTCGGAGCCGAGACGAGACCCACACCACTCGCCCCCAAACGCTAATAAAGCAACATTCAACCTGCTGCCGATCCCGCTCCGGTTCACTGAGGGGAGTGTAAATCAAGATCTTTCTCCACTGTCACACGACATGAAATAACTGCACTTTAATGTGCGTGCCTGTTCACCTGCTTCCTCGTTACAGGGCGGGTCGCCATAACAGGCCAAGAGATGACAAAGTATTCAAGTCATTAAGGGTTTTTGAGAGGTGCAGGCCCATTTCAATGTAAAAACTAACCGGGAAATAACAAAAAGGAAAGCTATCTGGAGTGGACACATGCAGATGGTAACTTTGTATATGATTCAACATGTGATTGACGCTTAACCTTCACACAGCAGATTTTTTTTTTCTCTATTACTTGCACACACACACATAAGACACACAGCCTGCCACACAATGAAAGAGACGTTTCCCCCCCCCCTATATGTGAGGGAGTAAAGGTCACGTCACATCTCATCAGCAGTCCTGCTGATTGTTGATGGGGTTGCAGCTTGGTCAGATAAGGTGCCGCGAAACAACAAAGGCTCTCGAGCTGTTCCATCAGCATCCTGAAATTCCACTGGATGTATGTTCTTTCGCTTTCTCGAGGAAGAAAAAAAAAAAGCACCTTGGCTCGGCACCTGGGATGATGAATCTTGTAGGAGGGAGATGAACTCCACTTTTTCTCTGCATGGTAAAATTAGACAAACCCAAAATGTTGTATTCTTTTTGGAGGAGCAAGGTATGATCTGTGAATACTGGAAAACTCACAACGTTCTGCAGGATTTGTTAACGTTAACACACATTTTTTTAGAGGAAATCTGAATTAATCCTGTATGTGTGGGGCCCACATTGTTTTGATTGGATTAAAAATAAGCATCTGGATCATTTCTCAATCATCTCTATATTCAGGATCAACTGTTTTTTTATTTTAATTTTCTGCCAACAGTATATATAAAAAAGAAATAAAAGAGGGAGTGTGAGCTACAAGCTGAGCAGCCTGAACAATAAAGCTGGTAATCCTCAGTATCGCCTGTGTAAGTTAGACGCCGCAGCTCCTTAGAGAATTTGAGATTCCTTAAATCTGGCTGCGTAGCCGGTGTACACTGGGTATGTAATCCACCTCATAAGTCCTGTTATTTCTACGCCGACTGTAATTCCCGCGGTGACGGCGGCATCGCGGGACGTCGCTCCCCTCGTTCTGAGAGTGGCTCCACTCCGGTTCTCCGAGCCTCCTCTCGCGAGCGCGCTCCTCTGATGGATCCGCGCCGGGGTTCGTTCGTCGGGAAGCGCAGCAAAACAAGCCGGCGAGGCGAGGCGAGGGAGAACAGAAGCCGGCAGACTCATGTCACCGAGACAGGGGGACGCACGCCGAACGCACAGAGCCACAGATGCCATCGCCAAGTATGCTAATGAGGACGGAGGAGAGAGGAAGCCGGTGTGGCGGAGGGGTGGGGGAAAACATGGAAGAGGCAGCGGGGAGAAGCAGCGCGGCGTCGGCAGATGCAACAAGCAGAACAGCCGGCCGAGATTCCACCAGTGGCTTTGGACAACTGCTCCGAAAGGTTGATCAGCAGGTCGACTTCTGGGTAGAGAGAAAAACCCCGATGGGCCTTGACGTTAATCTGACAGAGTTCGAGTAAAACCAACAGTAACGTCTGTGACAGCTTGAGCTTCATTCCCCACACACATCAATGGGCGTCCGTGTCTTTTCATCCCTTCTCCTCTTTGGATTGATGCAGTAAGTCCAGGCATTTGGCCCAAATGAACTCAAATACTAATGTTTTCTCTGATTTTCACCAACTTGAAAGATCTTTTCAGTACCTTTCAAAGCAACATCTATAAAGTGCTTAAACAGAAGCGTCTAACTGCTTCCTGTCGGCCTGATTTTCTTCTTTTCCCTGATTGATAGCACCTGCTCTGCATTACCTCCTGGATCGTTTTGTCATCCGTCTGCTCATCTCTCCATCAGTTCAGTTCATTTCTGTCCCCGATGGGCGATTTGTGTTACAGCATAAACCATAAATAATGCATTTCCATACATAAATGGCATGCATCCTTTAAAAAACCATGAGGAAGGATACAGAAATATCAGTAGCAGTGACTAAAATAAACTAGACGGAGACAATTCAATACAATTTTTTTTTTCTGTCAAGTTGTGACTTTATAAAAAAAAAGCTGTTTATACATTTCAAAGCATAAGTTTGCACATGGATTCTGACTGTAGAGTTCATTCCGTGCCCTTGTTTTTGGAGTGTGTTTAATTCTCGTGTTTGGAATTGGACTGCTTGTTTCAGTAGAGTTCAGGGAGTTTCCTGACTGCTCTGCAGACTCAGAACTTTGGACACCCCCGCAGAGAGCGAGAAGCTCATCTCCACTCCCAAATGACCCAAAAGCCAAAGTCCATGACGCTTCTCGTGAAAATGCATCATTATAGTGTTTTTGTTTCAGTAAAGTTTTGAAAACAATGTCCGTATACACAGAAATGCCAAAAACAATGGAGTTAGCATGCCAGGCACTGTTGGTTGTTTTCCAAAAGTTCTTTTCAGCAGCACTGTCATTTAACCGGACCAAAAACTGTAATAAAATGTTAAAGTTTGACTTGGAAATGTAAATTTTAAAGGTTTTTTTTTGTTTGTTTTTGCCGTTTTAGTTCTTTTAGCTCCTTTCAGTCATTCTCTTTTTAGCTCTTCATGTGACTTTTTAGCCATTGTTGCCGGTCTGAATGGTTTTAGTTCTTTTTGGTTAGCAGCGCTATCAGTTTTAGCCATTTCAGCTTTTTCAACCATTTCAAACAATCAATCAATCAATCAGTTTGTTGCTTCGTGGCCTGCTAGCATGCGACGTGTCTTTCAGCTAACAACCTAACTGCCCGTTGTGAAATGATGTGAGATGATAGCAATGTAAAATGTAAAAAAAAAAAAAAAAGTGGAATAAATATATGAAAGCTTCAGGTGGGTCCTACAGAAAACCTCTGGTCTGCTCTCTGACGTCAGCTGCTTCAGGAGTTTCCTCTGACTGAAACATTCTGCTGCCTCCTGAACCCCTGCCGTCTCATCCCGGCGTCTTCCGAGGCCTCAAATGCGGCATTTTCTCCGTTGTGTGTGCAATTGTGGCGAATCCCACTTTAGCAGGCGCACGCTGCGGGATAAGAGTAGATTAGCTCTGGAAGAAAAAAATGATTCAAATATAATCTTTCATCCTCCAGCAGATAGACGATTCTCATATCCCTCCGCTATATTTTTGACCCTGGCGTCTGCGTGCCTTCAAAATTTCTATTCTCGATTACCACAGCGGCAGGTTATAATAATAATAACGGTAATGATAAAGTCGCAGTCGCAGCCCTCATCTGTAATTCTCTGTTTATCTTCCCGACGCTCCATCTCTCCCGCATGCATTCAGTCACAAACAGCCTCACAAAGGGGACTCAGAGGCCAACCGATCTCCTGAATACTACTAATCAACAATGAGTCACCCAACACCTTATCAGATCGTCATTGTGGCGAGGCTCCTCAATCTTCTGTTTCGCAGCCCGGCTCGCGGCACAAGCGCCTGCCTGGGAGAGTCATCCCGGTGATAAAGCACCACGGGGGAGATGAGCATTAACAAGGTGACTCATGCTTCTGCAACCTTCAAGGCAAATCATAATTCCATATTTCATTTGAAAGGATGTTGCACTAATTTTCTCCTCTTTAAATGCGCGCCTGCGAGCTGTCTTTGAACTCCCCCCACCCCGTCCTCCTCCTCCTCCTCCTCCTCCTCCTCCTCCTGTTTGGGCCGGGTGGGCGACCGGAGGAGTTTACCAGGAGACTGTCAGCGGCACGCCCGAGTGGCGTCGCGGCGGGACGCCCGCCCAGATTAGTTTTGGGAAATTACTCGGGTCAAAAAGGTATGATTTGTCCTGAGGAGAGAATTAATGGGTAAAAGCTGCTTGAGCCTGGAGGGAGCTGGATCCTCGGGCTGACATGTGGTGTTATCGCAGGTGCTTTTTGTGGGCTATATTAGTCCTCGTGATAATTAGAGGCTTGCAAGGCGATATCATTACCAAGTCTGTCTCGTGAGAGAGAGAGAGAGCGAGAAAAAAACTTGTCCCTGGATACAAATACGACGGCGTGATGGTTTGAAATGTCATCGCACGGCAGGAAAGTTTGAGTTCTAATTCAGACGAGGACCTTTCTGAGCCCGTAGAAATTGAAAAACAATTACCATTCCACACACAAATTCATCTGTAAATGAGGACTGATTGCTCCCAGACACCGTCTGAATTATAAACACACAGACTGCTGCTTGTCGTCCTTGGCCCAGTTCGGCAGGAGTGATGAAATCCCGCCACAGCGCCGAATGCAAGGATCGCTGGCCGAGCGCCGCCAGTTCAGTATCTAATGACAAACTGCTTATACTAATAGAGTTCCTACTAATAGAGAACATGAACTGGGTTTCCCTATCTTCAAACGCCCTGTAAGTACACTGAATTGTCTTTGAGGAAGACACTGAACATGACCTTAGCACCGAGTTAAGAACATCGAGTCAGTACAGAGGAGGCTAGCGGAGCCGCTAAAAGGTAAAAGGTGTCTCGCCAGTCCATAGCATAGCCAATGCAAGTATTGTCCCTGCTCACATTAACGCCACTTATAATCATCTAAGAAGGGATTTCAGCAGCAAAGCTTCCCAATTAGCGTGACAGTGGGATTTGAAGACAAAAGCTCTTTCTCCAGGAAGAGATGCTGAAATTTTGAAAGTGTTTCCCCAACAAACAGTGATGGAAAACGTCAATGGGCCGTCAATACAGTAAAGACGGCTAATTAGCACTTTGCAGGAAAGCTTACTTCTTCTTATCAGACAATTACAGCCGAGAGCTGTATGGATTTCTGCTTCATCATGGCGGAGCGTCACTCTGCGGCCGATTCACCGGCTCAAAACTTAATTTGTGCTTCTTTGTAGACGACGGAAGCGCCGCTGCTCAGTGGCACGTTTTCTATTTGTGAGAGTATCATTTTACAATGCGTCAAAGCAAAGTTTGATCTTTTTTGTTACATAACTTAACTATTTATCACATAAACCTTGAAGATGCGTTTGGGAATCCACAATGACAATAAGTTCAACTCGATGTAACGTTTGCCGACTCCTGTTTAAAGTATCTGTTTATACCTACTCAGTGATCCATTAGTCTTCAGCTATTAGCTCCTTTCCTTTAAATATTTGCCTGGTATTGAATTTTCACTGAAGATAGGCCATGCTGGGAAACACGGATGATAAAAGCCAGGCGACTGGTAAGATTACACACAGTAAAACCAAAACAGACCAGAGGAAATGCTTTTTACAGCAGGGACACAGTGAGAAAGGTGAGTTTGTTGCTTTGTAAGAAAGTTCACCGTAAATACTGGTTCGTGTTTTATTTGGGGAGAGCCACTTAAAACACAACTTTTTGAAAATGGCATTGTTTTAATCTCAGTTAAACCTTTGATTATTCCACTGAAAGCATCGCTGGTCATCACAGTCCTCATTACACCATCTTTGGATATTCAACGTCATGTGGGAGATTTATCCAAGGCATCACGCCAAACTCCCCCGTTCGGCTTCGCCTAATGAAGCTTTTCGCCCAGCGTTGGAGAGGTGCTAAGTAACAGGCACTCATGCAGTCCTCCATGAAACCTCCTCCCCAGAGAAAGAGACGCCACTTGATCCGGTGTGTCCCTGCAGCCTCTCCGCTCACAGCTTTTCTTTTTCCCGTAGTTAAATGGTGGGCTCAAACAGATGCCTTGGGTATTTTTTTTTTTTTGTGTTTATCTTGGCAGATATGTGCATGTGTTGAACCGCACCAGCTCTCTGGCTTTGGTGCTCTCTTGGTTCATGCTGGTACAAAACACTTGGCTGGGAAAACAGCTACAAAACAGCTTCTCTTTTTGCCAGTTATACCAGCTTTTTGACAGACTTAATTTGACTTCTGGCATCATAATAATTTCTCCCAAAGGAAATACCAACAAAAGAAATAACACTTCATGCAAAAATCCCAAAGGGAGAACTACAGAACCGGCAGGTAGCGCTTGAATCAGAGGAATCAACAATCAGTACATTTCATGAAACGCTTCCTGACACGTCGTACTGTAAACCACCACCAGCTGACATTTCTGATGGAAACATGTCAAATATATGTTGTAAAATCAAACCTTTCCTCAAAAAGAAGTCAAATACTTCAAAACTACATAATGAAACCAACAAGAGGCGACCAAGCTTTATCCCCAGATGGGATCAAGGAGGAGAATCTCACGTCAGCTGTGTGGAGATGTTTCAGTTTGAGGCTACTTCACTGCCTGGACAGCCGTAAGACTTCACTGCAACTTAGATTTTTTAGACTTTTCTATCAAATCAAAGAAAGTTTTGAGATAATATGAAGTCGTCTGTTGAGACGTTGAACTATTGAGGACTTCACACTAAACACACAACACAGAATGGCCCATTCAGAACAAAAAGTCATGAGTCTTATTCAAATACTGAAGTGATGGAAAGGAATGTCAATGTTAAAAAAAAAAAAACACTGAGATGTTGTCACAGATGAGTCTCATGTGGAACCAAATCCCTAGTTATTTTAGAGTTAATCAGATGGAAAACTACCTTCTGGAAGTTGGAGTGAACGTAATTTTTTCTCAGAGTTCGGGGATGAGCAGCAGTTCAGACACCGTCTCTTTGTGCACTGGCTTTATTATACTCTCGTTGAATGAATGACTAAGAAAAGATGTTTTTATGTCAAAGTTCTTCATAAAGTTAGTCATTAAGATCAGCACTGATTGATTTTTTTTTTTTCCACTTCACTATGATCGCAAATCCACTGTACAGGCTCAACACCAGCATGAATACCACCGTTCTGATTTCACTCAACTGAATGAGCACATCGCTGATCTGATTTTGCAGGATGTCATATTTATTTGATCATCTCGTTTATCGGATTTCAGAAATCTGAAGAGAACAGGATTTACAGAAAATGTACAAACTGCAGGTGAGGCTGTGGAGATGTTGAGCCGAACCACTTTGGCTTGTTTGTTCTTTCCACCCTGTGTAATTCCACTGTCACTGTGCTATCTCACGGTATTTGTTTTCCGCCCTCCGGGGGAACCACATTTAGTATCAGAGACACTGCTCGTGTATCAAAAAAAAAAAAAAAAAGAAGATGCTAGCGGACCACACACTGCGCACAAGCCACCGACGCTGATTTCATGCTGCTGTTCTGTGGCAGTAACTCATACAGGAGACCACACACTCCCACTCCTTCCACCGATGGGATGAAGTGGTTCTGATAAGACCGTGTGGGTGAGTGTTGCAGCGCGGAGCTGCAGGGTCCGGCAGGATGGAATTAACAGCAGGTGGCGGCGAAGCAGAAGCGCCGGTCATCTTCACCCCGAAACCACAAATTACACGAGACGGCTCCGAGCGTCGAGTGTATGTTTATGTATTTTCTTCACGGGTAACATGCGAGGGGGAAAAATGGAGATGAAATGCAAATCCTGACGGTGCTGGAGAGCCCAGCAGTTTGGCAGCTGGGTGCTGTGCCGTGCTGACTCACCGCCCAGGGCGTCCATACTGGATCAAAACGCACCCGGCAGCCAACGGATGACGTGAGGTAAATGTCAGATCTTATGCTGCGCAGGCCACTCCACTCCCGGGCCGATGGAAAAGAGGATTTTGATTCAGGAGATGTTGGTTTAGGCCACATCAATAGTATAAAAAAATTAAAAAAAAAAAAAAAAAAAAACCCTCACAATTCCATAATTTAAGAGTTCCAGAGACATATTCAATCCCATACAAGAAGATTTATGACCCAAAGTCGTTATCTCAGAAACCAAACGCTCGATACAAAAAGAGAGTTTAACACACTGCAGTCAAACAAACTCGGCAACAGAGAGCAAGAAAACTCCAATAAATTCACAGTATGCTTTCAAAGTATGGAATCTCTGGTCTTAAGAAGAGCAGAAGTGAGGAAAAAGAAAAAAAAATGGACAAGGATATCAATTAAATAACAAGTGGTTCTGTTATTTTTTTCAATCTGAACTATAGTGCTGAATGTCTGAACAGGAGTGAATGCCGAGGCTCAGTTCAGACTGTAACTGCTCCAGCTGATTAAGTGCTCTCTTGTGCTCCACTTGTGTTTATTCAGTTGCCTTCATTCAGTGCAGCTACTTCACCTCATTACATTCATTTCACAGATTTAGTGGGCGCTCACGTAAAGATTCCGCCATAACGTTAAAGGCTCCCACGGCAGCACACATCGTCCAAGATGAAAACAGAGATTCAGAAAAGTTACATTTCAGGCAGTTTTGCATTGTGAACACAAACAGGGGCTGTTAGCCTCTCATATAAGGAGCATTTCAAATACAAGAATTAGGATCAAAAACGTTGAATTCAGGGGCCACAAACAGCCAAGTTTGATTTTGAGAGGGCTGAAACGGTAAGATGGGGATAAAATAACCTTTAAATTTCAACTTAAATGATTGTCTTTGTTGTGACGCAGAGTATTTGTGATAAAAAAAATTATTTTCACACACAAAAGAAGAAAAGGTGAAATGTCTAAACAACTTCTAGCTGTTGTTTTATGCATGTTTTTACAACTCATTCTGACAGTGTAGCCTCAAGGCTAACGCTAGCTTCCTAGCATTGCTGTAGCTATCTCTCAGATATCTCAGTACAGTGTGAAAAAGAAAACCCTTAACCAACGCAGATTTTAAGGTCATTCCATAATGTTAATTCAAATGCGCGTTACAAACTATTACGATGTTTCAATAAAACTCTATAGCTCATGTAAAGTTCACTATAGCAATAATCCCCAGCATTGCCATCTGTGTTAGCTAACATAGGCTAACTTATGGCAAGACTTCCACAACCTTTTTAGGAGGCAGGTGAGTGTATTTCAATCCTATAATTATTGAAATACATGCATGTTTGTAACATTGTAACTGTAATCAAACTACTTACACACTCAGTACAGCAGCTTTCACCCTGCCGCAACAAATCATTCAACTCAGCTTTTAATCTTTGCTCCGTGTCAAGACAACTTCAACAGGATTATTGATGTTTTGAATGTCTACTTGGCAAATCAATGAGATCACATCACTGATCTCAGCCTCACCGCTTCAGGTAAAAGTTAAAAAGTAAGACACTGGTGAGCTCCACACTGAAAAATACCAGGAAAACATAAATGAAACTACTCAAATGTGCAACTAAAGCTGAAAGCATTGCTTAAAAGCAATCTCTCGGCAAAAGAAAGTTAAGATACTTTATGGCTGAAAATAAATTAAACATTAAATAAAAATGTAAATAATATTAAATAGTATACCTGCACAATACTGGCTAGAAAATACAGCTTACTATCTGATCACCAAGAGCTTTTTCAGACTTTGAATATGCTGCAGATAAAACCAGGTCCATCTTCGAACGTCTAGATTTTCTATATTCAATTCAGATCTGGAAAGATGAATCAAAAATAATCAATAGAGAGTGAAGAATCAATCATCGCGAGGGAGGATAAGCAGAATTCTAACTGCTGGTTCTTGCAGCACCGCTCTGGACCAAACGGCAGCGTGATGAGTCTCTCAAGCACAGCTTGGCTTCGTCAGGTTGTTTTTAAAGTGGTTTATCGTTGAACATGGATTAGACTGGTTTTCGAAGAGTCGTCGATGGGGAAAAAAGGAAAAGTCTGGCCATCAGGGTTTAATCAGTTTTATGAATGAATCATATAAATCATAAAACACTCAGTTATAATTACAGGGAGCATCAGTAAAGTTGCAGGAAAACTTTTCAACTTTTTGAAAGAATCCTACTTAAACCCTGCGCACCTTTAATGTAACATCTTCAAATGCTACAAGAACAAAACAGCCCTTTCACAGCGTCTCCCGCAGACGAGCGACTCGCATCTCATCTGTTCGGTTCATCGCAGCTCAAGTTGGAATAAACAAGAATCATCCATTAAGCCGCGTTCTTCATGTATCAAACGACACGAGAGAGGAATTTAAATGCGCCGCAGCCGGCGCCGGGCTCAATATTTGATACAAAGATTAAATTTGCAGATACAATCTTGCTACATACATAAAGCATATGGCCTAGCCTCGCCGTGCATGTCATTACGTCTCATCTGTGTCTCCGAGAAAATAACTGCACTGATAGTTCTGCATAATTAATAGGCGGGAGCGCCGCTCCGTGGGAGGATTCTCCAGAGTTGAGCTGCAGAACCGTCAAATCCCGAAAACAATCCCTGACATGCAGTTAATTGGTGTAAACTTTTCCCCGCCTCGATCGCTGCGTGTGACAAACTATGACATATATATTGATATTCAGCGCCGGGGTAGCGGGACGCGTGCCTGTTTTATTAACTTGCCGAGTGCAGGAGTTCAGCGCGCGCATTTGTTAGAGCAGGTGTTACAGGTGCGCGGCACATTAGCGTAGGATTCCGGCACGCTGTCGGCACTCTGTGTCAGCCCCGTTAGAGAGAGAAAAGTTCGCACAACGGACTGCTCCGGTGAGATTCTTCTCTCTCGCCTCAATCGACCGTTTGCCGCAATTCAAGCTATCAACAGAGATCCTGGACCTGTTCCTCCCTGTCTCTGCTGGAGTGGACCGGTCAGCCACTCGCCTCCTCTTGAGGCCTGACATTCCTACACTTTCCGCTCCAAGGTAGAGAGACGTCCTCTTCACACAGGCGAGAAGACACTCGTCCCAAACTGTTTAGGATGGAGGGGATCGGCAGTGAGAACTCCACGGGCCGAGCTGCAGTCAAACTGAATACGCAGCAGACGGAAGCTGGCTGCTGTCGTTTTCAGATGACTCCCTGTTGCGTCTCTAACTGCAGCGCTGCCAATGCTGCTCACCTCAACCTCCGGCTAAGCTGCTGTTCCAGGCTTGATAGCCTTTTTTTTTTTTCCTTCTTCTTCTTCTTGAGGAGGCTGACGAGCGCGGAGCTGGACGTCCTGCAGGGTAGGATGGCAGGACCTACAAATGAGTGTTTTGCCTCGGGGCGAGGAGCTGGATTCTGTAGCTGTAGCGGCTCTGTGAGATGCGCGGCTTATCTTGGCTGCTGTGGATGAACATGTTCAGATTTCTTTCACACTCCGTGGCACAGTAGTAGCAGTATTTTTTTTTTTTTTTTGGACACTATGCACAGTTCAACATTTTAATACTTCCACCTCCACCAGGAGTCTGCAGCCAGTGGGGCTCTTCAGCCGGAGAGCTCCTGAAAGCTTCATCCATTAATCCATCGGCGATTCAAGCTAACTATGGACGAGGGCAGGGTGCATCCTGACAGTTCACTAGTCCATTAAAACTCTAACTAAAGAACAGTGTTTATCTCATTTTTTTTTAAATATCGTGTTTAAAAAAAACCTAAAAATGGTAAAACTACTCACAGTCAAAATTGCTGGAAAACAAAGACCAACAGAAGGCATTGTGAAAAGATTGCAAAGTAAATACAAAAAACAAAAACTATTATAACAGTAAATAAAAGTCGTGGGGAGCCAGTAGAGAAAATGCTTCTCAGCAACTAACAGTCACATCTCTACTAAAGGCTGAGCTGATTGACACCTGCTCTTTAAACATGGTGAAAACATCATCGCTTGTTGTATATTACGCCGACTTGATAGTCCATATGGAAACAACATGAGAAGCTATGAACTTATGTGTGAAGACCATGCGGGTTGTGAAAGCTCTGCTCTACTACATCATGGGGTTAGGGCTTAAAAATCCACGTAACGGTGTGCTCAATGTGCACTTTTTTTGGAGAAGCTGCAATAAAACCGTGGTTGTGGTGTCGTGCGCAAAAGCTTGAACCCCTCCGATTATACAGACGGTGCTGTGCAGGAAGTTAGGTTGTAGCTCGACACTACACTGTCGATCCATCAAATTACTCGTTATGACAAAAATAAACCCACTGCCAAGGAGATTCTTGTGAGTTCTTGACTGATCCTCCTTCTCCCCTACAATATGGTGGGAAAATGTTCCTATCATATACAACATCAGTCATGAACGCATTCACTACACCAGAGTCACACACACATCAGCCTTTAATCTTTAAGCATGAAGTATTTTACACGATCCGTAACACTTTGTGTTCTTCAGACTCAGTGTGTCCTGTAATATGAAGATTATATATCAAGACATTGAGCAGATCAGGTCTTCAGCTTCTCTGTCTGCCACATGCTTCACACCCTGACTCCTTCAGTTCCTCTGAAACCCTCTTCTGCTTGGGGTGCGTGGCCCTTTAAGACGAGCGTAGCTGAACTTGCTGAAGTTGTTTATAGCTCTCTTTTGCAATAATGATAATGCGTCATGTCATCTGCTCCTTCGGGGTGGAGCTGCGGGGGCAAACTGTGCTGCACACGGGGGCCTCGCATGCACAGTTTACCCTCTGAGCGGTGAAAACAGACCAGCCGTCTCTGGAGTCAGAGCCTCCCGCCGAGCGCATCGGCACCACGGGAACGAACGCGTTGCCATCGATCTGTGTGCAGACCTCCATCAGGCTCCCGCCAGGACACGCCGGCAGAGCGAAAATAATCTGCTCGCTACAGAAGTGCAAGCGGGGCGAAGGCCCTCAAATCATCTTTTCAATAAGTGGTCGAACGGTGTATTAACAAGCGTCTTGCTTGGAGATGAAAGGCCGATCGCTGATTCATGTTATGACGATGCGAGGGATAACGGCTGCCAAGCGGCGAGGTGTTAATTCAAAGATCAAAGATGTGATCTGGCAGACGGAGCCGCTGGAATTAAGAATCTCAATGAGTGGAAACACTGAACCCTCCATTAATCATTCAGACAGCGTGGATGTTTGCGTCATGGCAGCAAAACACATATGAATGGGTTTTTATTAAAGTTTTCTGGATGCAAAACTAATCTGAATCCTTAAATCAAACATTATTATTCATACTCTAAGATGCAAATTCTAAATATACAGTTGTAGCACCATCTTTATGACAAATTGTGTTTGAAACAAAGTCAACTCTCCAAAATGTTGGAAGCAATGTTTCAAAAGATGATGTGGCCATTTTTATGCGACTTCAAAAACCCGTCATCCTTCACATTATGCTCTGCTAGCTAATCAATGCTGCATGTATCATGATCGAATAATATACGGTATGATATATAGTATTTTAGGTTAACTTTACAGAGGTGTCAGATGCATTATAAGTCTCTGACCCACACATGAAAATAACGTTGTTTATCGTCTGCAAATGATTGTTGTTACTGTCTATCTACTGAGAATGTGCAGTCGTCAAAATCACTCCCGATTTTTCAAAATGGGAGTAGAGGACTGTTTCATCCACCTAGTAAACTTTAGTAGACCTAATTTTGAATCACTGTGCAAAGTTGGGAAGAATTTCGTTCTCTGGAACTCTGTCGTCTGCAGTTTGTGAAGTTGGACACAGGACGACTCTGAATGGAAAATCCAGTGTGGTTTTGCAGAACTAAAGTCTTCTTATCACTCACATAAAAATTCAAATTGCTTCAGTAATGCGTATTATTGACGGTTTATGGGTGTTTTGTAGAAAAGAATCAATCTTTTCATTAGGCTGAAAATGAGGCCTACCATTTATTATTATTAAAAATAACAGTGGAAAGGCCTTTTAATTCACACCTGAACCAGCTGCAAACTCAATTTGATGTCTGGGATAAGTGCAGTTTGTTAAAGGAAGCTCTCCTGAAATTTTGAGCACAAAAACCTGAATGTAAAGAAAACCCTGCAGTCGGTTAGTTTCAGTGCGAAACACTGACACATTTTGGTGTCCAGATCATCGAATATAATCAGCTGTAACATCCTGTAATGTCCATCCCTCATAACAGCTGGAGTGATGGTTTACGGCTCATTTTAAAGCTCTTTTCATGCTTTTTGTCATTTCTTTTTCTTTTTACTACCATGAGTCAGATTTCCTCCTGGTGTCCCCTACAATCTCATGTTGATCCTACAGAGGGCGCAAAGTACAACTGAGTAGCTTCTGGAGTTGGTCAATTTTTTCCGTTTAAAAAAAAAAAAACAACAATTCACTGATTATTTGATAAAATTTTAAAAGTCAACAACAAAATAAATAATGTATCAAGTATCTCAATAACAATGTAAATCAATCATCTGCTGTTATAATTAACTTCTGCATAATTTACAGCCAAATGCAGGACTGGCTATCTTTCCTTTAGAGTACTCATTTAAACCTGGATCAGATAAAACCAGGTAAGCACTATAAGCACTTTCTGAACTGCTGAAGAACAGGGCTGGAATAAACACCCAGAAAGAGACGATGGGCGCAGCAGCGATGAGTTACGAGGCCGTGGGGATCCAGACGAAATGATGCCTTCATCATTTGGGTGGAAGGTGAGCCGAGTTTGTGTTTTATTGCTCCTTGAATGATCCAAAAGGTTCGCTTCTGGGCAAATTTGTTGCTATTTTTCATTTGTTTTGCACTTGATGGCTGCTGAAGTCTCGCCAAATTAGCTAAAAATCTTCCTTTAAGGATTCATGGACAGCAGCTTTAACCACACGCTAACATTACAAGCTAAGGAAGTAATCACTGTACACACAGATAGAAAACAGTGTCATCTGGATGTCGCTTTATTGACTGCTGCCTGAGAGAAGGAGGCCTTTGTCCTTGATGTTTTCAAGATTTACATAATCGAGGAACAATAAAGCCTTTGAGGCTTCAAGGAAATTCAGAGGAGAGAACGAGCTTATTGACCCTCCTGGTGAAAAGAGTCCCTGACTGCTGGGAAAGGAAGGAGGGGGGATAGAATTCCCCAAAACAGCTGTGGCGATATTGTACATCCAATCAGTCCCTGTCAAGAAGGACAATGTGGCCCCGTCCCGAATCACTTAACCACACCGCCACCCAACAATCACCGTCCGCTCCACCTGACAGGCCCCGTCAAGATGACAGCGCTTCATACCAGAGCGATGACGGCCGATCGGAGCCCGAGTGGCAGCCTCCGCGCCGCGAGGGGCCGCCGGGCCAATCACCGAGCCCCTCTGGGGTGTGGAAACGGACCCTCCAAGACGCTTCGCTCCGCCGTCGCCTATAGATCGCATTATGCTCCAGTGGGAAGGCTCTACAGTAAATCGCTTGTAAGACGCTTTCCTGGAGGGGACACACACACACACACACACACACACACACACACACACACACACGTTCCTACACTTCATAGCCAAACACGTCTTTGAATTGTGCGAATAGATAGAAAAGAGAACATGCAAACTACACAACAAAGACCTCAAGCTTGTTAGTGATTCTGTCGCAATGAGGAGGAAATGCCACGACAGAAGGAGTTACACTGAAAAAAGTGTTTCTTTATGACAAAGATCGTCATTTGATTTGGAAAAACCTAAGAAATCCCTCCATTATATCTTCAAACTAGAAAAAAAAACAACAAGGAAAAGATGAAAATTTTGAAAAAATGGGAAAGCAGGAAAAGAAATCAAAGGAAAAAAGAAAGATAAGAGAAACCAAAAATTGCTTGTAACTGCAGTAAACGTTAGAATAAACAGTGTGGCTCTAAACTGATAAATATGAAAGACTAAAATAACCAAGATGTAATAAATAGCTAAAGCAGGAAAATTAATCAAAAAAAATTTAAATATCCAATACAGCTAAAAATATCATAAAATATATCTAAATTGTATTTGTGAAACTTTATTAACGTAACATCATTTTTTTATATGGATAGAATTTCTTGAGGGGAAGGGTTTGTTAATTTGTTGATTGATTGGTGATAATTCATGGTTTGTTGCTTCACATCAATGTTATTTTCATGTGTCATTTACCAAATCCATCCCATCATTCAGTCTCTACTTTAAATCGCCACTTTTTGAGTCAATGTGGATGATTGACGCCAATAATTGTATAAGTACCATAGAGGAAAACATTTATTTTTACATTTTTTTCTAATCTTGAGAAAATGAGCATTGAGGGAAGATCTATAATAAAGCTTCGGTGAATCAAGATGCCTGATATTCACAATGCAAATAAACTGAGATAAAAAGTAACTGACACTTTGAGTATTTTTCAAGAGAAGTATCTCATCTTTGTGTTTTTTTAAACAAGAGTATTTTTACTGCTAACTGTGCAAAGTCTGGGAAATAGAACAGTAGTTTCATTTGAGTACAGAGTTTACAACATGCAGCAACTCTTTAATTCATGAACATCATTAATCTTCTAGACAAAAAAGATTTAATTTATTCTAAAAAATTGAAAATATGTCCACACAAATTGTAAAATCACAGTAATAGATCCAGTTCCTGGAAGGACTCGTGGGGATCTATTGGACTGAAATAAAAACTATTAAAAATGACTTTCCTCCTGATTAAACACCTCGAGTTTCCGTGTCTTCTTCCATATTGGACTGGTCAAACTGTTTTTGGGTGTTGATGAGAGGCAGAGCGGAGCTGGAAGTGACAGTTGCCGCTCGGTGTAATGGAAACTGTGACAAAGGCTCCAACAAAGACTCTGACTCATCTCCGCACGGCGCCTTCATTACAAGAAGAAGAAGAAGAAGAAAAAAACAAGGGCCCGCAAATGAATCCGTGAGGACGCCGCTCGCTGCAGCTGCTCCACGCCACACAGTCTAAACACTCAAGTTACTTCTCAACCTTTAACCAAACAGTTTTTATGTTTTTGGGATTGGGTCAAATGGCTTCAAATAGAAGCAAGTTGTTGATTTTCAGAATCTGGACAAACAAATGTTTCACCGGTAAACTGCCAACTTCGCTGAACTCAAACTTTCGACTGTTGGAAGAAGAAGACCGGGAGACTTTTGGATTTTGAAAGCTGGTTGAGTATAAAACGTAGCCAGAGCTGGACTGTGATTTGTCACGTGTCCCAAAAACCAGTAATCCGCGCGGCTGCTAGCGAACGTCTTCTGAGTGTTTGTTTTAATTATTAGATGATTAACTGTCAGAGTTCTGATATCGGAACTGAATTTCTCATCACTGTGAAGTTAAAGTTTGATCGTGTGGAAACGATGACGAAAAGGCGCTCAAAGCCACTGATGTTGGTCCGACTCGGTTTCTATGGAAACAGGGCAAACTGAAACACTGCTGGAGGACATCATGACTCCCAGTTCTTATTCTCCAGGGACGACATCGTTTTCAAAACGTCGCAGTGTAAACGCCAAGCTTTTCTGAAACAAAACTGATCATCAAGCTTATATGAAAGCCCAATCAGGAGCCTCAGAGGCGATGGCCCACCTGGACCAGGACTGAACACTTACTTATGCTGCACAGGCCCCGCCCCTTTCCTGTATGACCAATCACGTGCCAAGGCAGGTCTAGTGGGCCAATCAAAGCCTTTACATCTTTCCGTCCTTTCTTTTTGTACTTATGCAGTAATTCCCGTTCTTACCACTAAGTATTGTATGTTTATTGTGTGTTCTGAAGCTGCAACAGAAGAATTCCCCGCAAAAAATCGATTTTTGACTCTCGGTTTTCCCACCTGTCGCACGTTATGTTTCCCCTAAAAAGATCTGTTTTACTAAAACGCGCCCAACTTTCCAGCCGTTGTTAAGCTCTCAATCAGACCTCTAATGCTCCTTTATCGCCCCTCTCAGAGCGTTAATATGTTACTCTGACTGGCTCATTATTTTCCCTTCCATCTGCCTGATATTGGCCTTTTTATCCGCCGCGACACGCGGCAGTCGGCGGCGCCGCTCTCCAGCTGCAGCGCGCGGCCCGTGAAATCTCCAATTAATTCCAATTAAAAGAACATATTTTTCATTTCATCATTGTTAGCCGCAAATATCGTCTTGATTAAAAAGCAATTATGTTTTTTCGTCTGCCGTTTAACGCGGGCTTTAGAGTGCGGCTCGCCGTGATTACACTTTATTAGTCTGGGTTTCACACAGAGGTTTGCCGCATTAAAAAAGCAAATGCTGGATTATTTCTCGCGGTGCTGCAAGGGTTTTTTTCTTTCTTTGCACAAAAACGTCACTGATGTGTGTACATGTGTGTAGCCAGAGCCTGAGACCTGAATTTCTTCTGTATATGTATAGATATACACACACACACACAGTCACTCACACACACATGTTGATATTTCCAGACATTTACCAGAGATGACTCTCACCTTTTAAGCTGTCTTTAGTCTCCCAGCAACCGCTCAATGTATATACGTGCACACGTATGCATGCAACCCCCCCCCCCCCCCGACACACACACACACACACACACACACACACACACACACACACACACACACACCACTAAGTGTCACATTTGGTGCAATTAATCAGGAGGAATTAATAGAGTCAAGTCTCCGGTTGGGTGAGGGGTTTGTAACAAACACTCTCAGCTGGACTCAGTTTCGCACCCCGGGCCGGTGTTTTGTCTCCGCTGTGACGATAAAGGCGACGAGCATGTGATCTCCACTCCGACCTGTTATCGCTCAGTCGGGTGAGGCCTCCGGCAGCAGGTCACACTCGTGGTTTTTTTTTTTATAATCTTATCCGATCTTCAGGTTTTGAAGCGGAGCGCTGAGATTCAGCCTTCTGTCACTGACTGCCCTGTACTGGAGGAATCACTCATTTATGTTCTACATGCACAGGAAGAACAGAGAGAGCTGTCTCTATACATCAGGGACATAGTTTTTAAGTGAAAACAGAAAACTTTCGTTGTGTTTTGGAGGTCCATTCACACAACAACGACACCCATGTTTTCAAGGCGAGAAGACTTCACTGGTTTGATCCGGATCAGAATTCAGGGGAGATTTCCAACATGTCCAAACGAAGCATCTTCGCTACATTGTTTTCAGCATTTCTGCCATTTTCATGTAAGCAGACATGATTTTCAAAACGTTGCCATGTAAAACGTGAAACTTCACGGAAACGAAAACACAAAAACAAAGTGCTTTCACTGGAAACGTTGTCGTGTAAACGAAGCCTCGGTCCACCGGAGGGCGTCGCTCTGAATGGAAATACTGCTCAAGTGTTAAAAGTTCATAAGAAAAAGTCAACAATAACTATTGTCAATGCCATGAAAGAAGGTAAAGCAGAGACAGTGTTGTGAAGAAGTTTAAAACCCTCATTATTCACGTCTTACGTCAACACTGCCCCCTGTGGTCAGACGTGGCACTGCTACTTCAGTCTGTATCCACAAGCTCACAAGAGACAGACATTTCAGTTTATTTATAACAAACTATTAACTATCACAGGTCAGAACATGCAAAGTGTGTCAAGTGAGTCCTGATCCAGAGACAGTGGGAGTCAACAGGCTGACTGAACCTTTTTGGAGATATCTGATAAAAAAAAAAAAAAAAAATTCTAATTACAAGGATTGTCAGGCGATAAATTTACACTTTTCAATCTATGTAATGTGGAAGAACATCACATAATGATTTTTATAACTTTACTTCTGCCCTTGAATCCATCAACAATGTGCATTTTTTTCAGTTTCTGAGAAATTAAAAACAGGGATTCAAAGGGTTAAAAGAGATGCTGAGTGATGATTGGTAAATGTACCATGATGTTGTCAAGTATTGTAAGAAATAAAAACACTTACAGACATTATGTAATAATAACAGTGCTCTTTCTCTTTCACCTAATTTAAACTAAAGTGCTGTCATGTTGTATTTGCAGAGCATGAATGAAAATTCTGGCCCTGAAAGCAACTTATTGCAGTTCTGTCAGTTTTTTTTAAAGATCCGTACCGTACATTCTGTATGTTGGTATTCTGATATTCAATATTATTTTATGTAACCTCGTTAGAAGTGAGTCTGAGTCCAAATCTGAAGAGAAGTGTTTCCTGTCTGATCAATAAAACAAAGGAGTTTTTCATTTATTCAGGATTTCTTTAAAATCAGAAAGAATAAAACGTTTGTCGTGAGTGATTCGGGAGGGGCAGTCAATGAAAAGTGACAAATCAAAGTGAAGTCTCTCATCATTATTCATTATAATCATTCAAGTCCACTGATGATCACAGACTACTGTCTTTTCATGATTGATTTGTTGTTTTTGTCTTGACTGAAACATTCAAATTCTGTCTGAGCGTTCAGATTTCTGCAGAACTGAAATTCTTCCTGATGCGACTGATTTAAGTCGACATAACTTGATCATGAATGCTGAGTCAATCTCCACACGATGACGCTCTGGTTTAGCCGGTAAACGATCCTCCACTGTGTTTTCATGACTTTCAGTCTGTTTGTTGGACTGTGATTGGCTACGAACACTCAGAGCTGGATTATAGATCTAAATGCGTTCAGAGGTGTTGATGAAAACATCTTCCAAAGGGAAGCCAATATTCTCGGGACAGCCCACACTTTGAGAATCAGAGTTTCAGTGAAGCCAACGTGTCTGCATGGAGACGTCAGGCGGCGTTCGACTCCTTCATTTACTTCTGGAGGGCCTCAGACTGTGTCTGCACTGTGAACGCCGGCGTTACGATGATAATGGCCCGAGCTCCTCAGACTCACAGTGAACACATGATTAAAGCTGGCCGCTCTTCACTGTGGACCTCAAACAAGGACCCCGCTCTGAATTTAGCGGGTTCATCCTCCTGTAAACATCCGGCAGAGAGATCTTAATAAACATCTTTCAGACGTATTTTTACAGGCCCACATGAAGGAATTTAATTAGTTTCTGCAAACAGCTCGTGGTTGACACAGCCCAAATTGTTTCCTTATCTCTGCGGCGGGGGTTTTCATTTCACACGTTTCACTTTTCGGCGAGGATTTGAGAATCTATCGATGCGCCGCAGGAGAGTAAATGTAGCTTTTCAGGAGGTGAGGCGAATCTCAGAGCGAGTGATGTGTGCGAGCTCGGCCTTCCAGTCCTGAAGACACGGCCGACCGGCTCAGACGCTCAGAGTGACTCTCAGCTCCGACCTGGAGTGTCGGACAGACCGAGTCGGGGTTATGAAGTCTGGAGTGGACGAGAGAGACATCAGGCCGACGTCTCGACTCTTTCCCCTGATTGCCTCGGCTTTCTGCTCCGGCGGCTCGCAGTGCCATCGCTGAGAGCAGCTAATGATGATCGGCTCCATTTTGTCCACTCCACGCTTCACTTTCTGTACCTGAAGAACTTCTTTCTTCTTTAAGCCCGAACTAGAAACAAAGAGTTTAACCTTTTTATAGGGGCTGGAATGATCTCAAGCTTCATCAGCCTGATTATCTCCCTTCATCCAAAACCCAAAATTATCATAAGAGGAAAATCATTTATGAAGGATGCAATAGGGTTGTTGTTAAATATAGTTTTTGACTAATTTCACTCTCACTTGGGAAGAAACTGCATCCATCAGATTCTAATTTTCTCAAACTGTTCAAAGACATATAGTTCAGGGACGATTTTCAGTGGTGGATTGATACACTGCGAAAAACTTTAAAAATAGTTCTGGTGTTGGTCATTTTCAGAAAATCTATAGACAACATTATATACTGCTTAGGAACTAACGGAGATTTAGTGGATGATTAAGACACTTCCAGAAAAAAAGTTCCATTACATGATAAAATCCAATGATATTAAGCGACAGCTGTTTTCTATACAAATTAACTAAAACTTCCCAAATTAAACCTGCTTTTTAATGGCTGTTTCTGAAAAGAATAAACTCTTGAAATATCTCAGCCTCACCGTTAAACTCCAGATGAATCATTCAGAATCATTTATGAGGAATCACAGCTGTTTCAGCCCGCAGTTCATGTTGAGGGTGGAGCTTCGGGGATCTCAGGTGCCACTCCATGTGAACCCCTAATCATTAAAACCAATCTGCACTTTCAGAGACCGTCCCCTATTAGTTTTAAATGAAAACAGTTATTAGTTGCAAATATTTAAGATGTTTTATCTCCAAATGTTTTATTGAATGATTTGCATAATGCGATAAAAAGACGGTAAGTTAACAAAAGCCTGAAGTTACAGTAGGTCATAGTTAGTAAATCTGATCTATTCATATTAGAGCTGAACATAAACTGTAATGAACTGCTCTTCAACGCCACAAAGAGCCATAGAAACCCAGAAAAAAAAGAAGAAATAAAGACGTAACGAAACATCGGGTCCCTTTGCACGAGACAATTTAAACGATTAGTATTTACAGTAATGCTGTTCTTGTGAATGAAACACAAGGCTGGAACAGAAAATCTGATTCACTGTAAGACCTTTTTGACTTGTGACCAGCTGGAAAATTACCAGCCAGCTTTTCCAGGGAAGTGACGTCAGTTTAAATGTTGGAATCATGAGATCAGACGCAACTGGAAGACACCATAGTTTAACTACATGAGGACCATCATCATGATCTGATGAACTGTGTGGAGCTAAAGCGAACAATGAACTCCTGAAACCAATATTCAGTATAATCATTCCTTAATTCAGAGAAGTCGAACACAGCGGCTACAGACAGGTTAATTCCATCTTCAGTCCAATATAATACTGCATTAAGAACCTTTAAAAATTCTCTTTGTTGTGGCACAGAGTACACAAGATTAATATGTCTATATTCACAAACCCAAACAACTTCTCGTTTTTTTGAGTTTTGTCCATTTGCTTGGTGGTTCGGTGGTTGGATTGGAGTCTCTTCCAGACCAGTTTGGCCCACCAGGTTTAATGCCTTCATTGAAGCTACAAAGCTTCAGCTTAATGAATGTGGCCACTTCCCAGAAAAAGGCCAAAATCCCCCTTTTCCTCCCATGGGCCAGCAGCGGCCCACCAGAGGGTTCAAGTGAGGAATAATCTTAAAACAAAGAAAGGAAAACAAAACGTATTGACTACAATTCATCCAAAAGAAAAAGCACAGGACACTCAACCCCAAACTCCCAGTGGATGGACAGAGTGGCTCTACTGATGTGTGAATGTGATTAACAGGGTAAAGTGCTTTTGGGCACTTGATCATGTCACATGCCAAAATCCATTTAGCTCCATTTGGAGTTTGAGCTTATTTTCATGCAAAAAGAAAAAAAAAAAAAATCAGATTCATGACATGTGTTTCCAATAGAATATTTAGCTGTCAGGATGCATAAGGTGTGAATGAGTATGCACGGAGCTGTATGTGTAAAATCACACCTGGAACCGCTGGTTGTTTGAAAGAAGTGTGATCAGATCTGCGTGTTTCCAACAAATCCGCTTCATCCAACTTGAAAGCGAGCGGGCGTGTGGTCAGTGTAGCCTGGAAACAGCCGGTCAGCTGCACCTTTCTGCTGCGCTCTACACCTTTTAAGTGTTGCCTGGCAAGCCTGAGGACCGGCCTGGTGCATTAGTCCCCCCCTCCGCCTCCTCATCCTCCTCATCCTCCTCCTCCTCCTCCTCCACCAACACACACATCTCTGCCTCCCATCCTCACCCCTTCACTCTCACCCTCCTCCTCCTCCTCCTCCTCTTGAATAACATCTCGTGACTCGTCACTGTCACCACCGCGCCGGTAAAAAGAGCGGAAAATGTCCAAACACAACAGGCTGCAGGGTTCTATTTCAACTTTTGAAGGCGTTTTAGGCCCGGTCCAGTAAATTACAAATAAACTGACTCAAGTTCAACCGAGTGCTGTTGTTAGAAATGGAGAATAAAGACAGTCTGACGCACTTTTCTCCAGTTTTTCCCGTTTACAAAAACAAAACTAAGACGACGCGTCGCTGCCATCAACGTGACGATGCGGGAATTGAGTGAAATGTGAGGAGACTGGTTTGGTTTTTTTGTTTAAAACCTTCGATCAGCGTGTAGGAAAGTGATCTGTACTGCAAATCGCGGATCTGTTTCCGAGCGTAAAGGAAAGGGAGCGTAGTAGTGTGAGTAGGAGTGACACCAGGTTAGAGGCTGAACTCTCGTCCTGCCTGCGGCTGATCTCAGAGGAGCTGTTCCTTTCAGCACCACCTCCTCCTCTCCAGCTCCAAACTACACATCTGGTTACAGTAGAGACATTTCGCACACTGATCTCGCTCAATCACGCACGAGGGTGACGCACGAATAAAAGTTACATCCTGTTTTTTTTTTCAACACCACAGATAAAATAATCCCTCCTCACATTATATCCGCGCTGTTTGTCCCGGCTGTGATTAAGAAATCAGAGGATCCTCGTGCGTCTCGGGTGTTGCGTCCTCCATCTCCCCGCGCTGCAACGTGTTGCGTAAAAACTTTAAAGACTCGCGTGTTTCTGCTCGCATCCGACCCGACACGTGCCAATTACTGAGCAGAAACTGTTGTGATTTTTTTTTTTCTTTTCCTGTAGGAATTCAAGTGCGCACGCGACAAAGCGCGCCAGCTGTCGCAGGTGCGGGCTTACCTATGGTGGTGATCACCGTGATGGCAAAGTAAAATGACCCCGCGAATTTCCACTGCACCCCGGCTCTGTGGGGCTCAGCCTCCATGATGATGGTCTCCAGCTTGCGGTAGTCATCCTCGCTGATGTTATATTTCCCCTGGAGACGCTTCTCCTCCGCTTCCAGCTGCTCCTTCTCGCGCATCTCGAAGTCGGACTCCAGGGCGTCGAAGACGGCGGCCCCGACGAGCAGGTACGTGAACGTGCAGATGATCAGGGACAAGGTCCGCACGTTTTGCCGCTTCATGGCCAACAGGAACCGGCGGCCGAGGGGCTCATGTCCCCTCGGGTTCCCCGGGAAGGCGCAGCAGCGGCGGGCGGTGGGGAAGCCGTGTGGACGGCAGCAGCAGCGCCCGGGGGCGGAGGCGCAGGAAGGTGCGCTCCGGGGACGCTGGCCGTGGCGGACGCCGGAGTCCGGGCACGCGTGGAAATCCCGAGCCTTGTAGTGATCCCGGTAACACACCCCCAGATCCTGCTCCTGGTTCGCGGAGAGACACAAGAGACTGCTGGATCTTCTGGACCAGGAGCCCTGCAGCCGAGAGACCCTGCGCAAGACCTGCCCAAACCAAGTCCTCCCGGTGCGCAGTGCCATCAACAAGCTGCTTCCAGAGCCTGCTGCTGTGTCGATCCTCCTCCAGCCAGATGAAGAAGAAATGTCCCCAAATACAAACAAAAACAGCCCGATGTGATCCCGCTTTTTTTTTTCTTTTAAACTTAGTCAGTGATGTGAATGAAAATGTGCTTTAACTGAGCATCTTCTCTCAAGTTTCAGCTGAACAGCAACCTGTTCGCTGTAACCTCATCAGCGTCCAGGCTATTTTTAGCAGCCATTTCTCCTCGTGCAGGAGTTAAAAAAAAAAAAATCAATTTACAGTCTGTGAAATCCTCCAATCTTCCTCACAAACAGCAGGCATCATCACCATCATGGAAAAAAATCTGCTGAGTCGTCAGAAATGATGGGAGGGTCACAGAGGAACATCAAGTTGGGAAATGTCACTCATAGGACGCGCAGGAGGATTTATTTAAAAAAGAAAAAAACTGAGAAATCTCAGGTCGGTCTTCTCCTCATCTGTTGCTTTTACTCTTGCATCCACTCGCCACTTGTTACAGGGAAGAGAAACAACATATTCCAAGCAACGAAACCGGTCCCGCTTGAGAAATAAGATCGCAGCAGTCGGAGTCCAGAGAAAAGAAAGACTTTAGTGTTGGAATAAAGAAAGCTGATGGGAGGCGAGGACGCAGCGAAACTCATCATCCTCCGATGCGCACATCCAGTCGCGCTCTCCAAGGCTTCCTCTTCCCAACTGCCTGTGGCTTATCTGGAGAGAAGAAAAGAACTAAGATGTAATAATAGGAAAAAAATATATATATTAAATTGCACGTGCCCCTGACTTAATCGTGCGCGTCACGAAGTGCTCGTATTTTTTAAAGGATCCACATTTTAAGTCTCCATTAAAGTGGGCGTTCCTCCTTCCGTCTTTCATTTATTTTTTCTCCTTGTTTCATTTACCCCAATCGGTTTTTTGGGGGGATTTTCTTTTCTTTTTTTTTCTCTCTCCAAGTGTCACGATTCATCCGAGCTGTGCCTCCCCCGAGTGAACCTGCCCACTCTGTGCATGAAGCCTCGCTCCTCAGCCGGGCGGCACAAGTGTGACTGCGCGCCCCTCTCTCCTCTGCGCACCCCTCCCACAGTGACCACTCCCACTCATCACATGCACGCTTCACTTCAGCCTCGGGTGGACACGTTGGTACCTCTCTCTCCCCCCTCTTCTTCTTCTTCGTCTTCTTCGTCGTTTTCTCGCTGTGCTCCAGCCTCACCATCAGGCTGTGGAGCAACAGCCGGACTCAGCTGCGCGCCTCTGTGCGCTGTCCAGGGTGCTGAACAGCGGGGCGAACACACACACGGACCGTGCAGCAGGGAGGAGGCAAACCAAGCGTTTCTAGAGAGAATCTGGATATATTAGATGCTTTTTAAACTAAACTGAGAAAGCAGTTATATATAAAAAAAAAAAAAAATCCCAAGTGGAATGCAGCTCAGTTCATCCATCTTTGTAAAACACTGAAGTATTTCCTTTGTTCATGTCCTTTTCCTGTCACTGCTTATGTTTATTCCTCTGCACGTTTGTATTTACCTTATCATGTGTTGTTTCCTGTGTGAAGCTACAAGAAGGACCCTCTGGGATTACTAGAGTATGTCTACATGTCTATACGACTTAATCCCGTGCAGAGTCTCTGGGTGACTGGAGCCAATCTCAGCTATACTCTGGGCAAGGGCAGGATGCACCCTGGACAGGTCAACAGTCCATCACACACACACACGCACGCAAACACACACACAGTGAGAACATTCAAACTTCACAACCTTCTCACAATGAAGTGAGTGCTGCTCACTTCATCGAACCACTGCGGTCTGTGGTCTGTGTTTTGTTTTATTTGAAAATTTTTACCATTTTTGTGGTGATTTGGCCAGATTTCAGCCTCGTGCAGGACGGTTTTAGCTCACGAGCCTTATGTTTGACACTACTGATGGAGAGATGAAGTATGAGTCACACTTGCATACGACTTGCATCTGTCAAGAAATGTGTCACGAAGAGGAAAAGAAAAAAACTTACATTGCACTGGTACATAAGTGGCGTTTTTTTTCTCCATGTCTAGGTTTAACTGCAGCATTATTAATCCCTTGACGTCTTTCAAACTCTTCCTGCTTCCAGTATGTAAATTTTTTAGTTTTAATAATGCCACGAATCCTTTTCTTTTCCTCTCATTTTGCCTGCACAGTCAGTCAAATGAGGCAGTAATTAAGGCGTTTCTGTTTCTACACTGGGTCATTTATGGTCCTAGATTCTATGTCCTAGTATGTTTTGATACAGGAGTAACTGTTTATAATGTCACAGGGTCATCCAAACAACAACAATAACAATAACAAAAAGTATGACTTATCATATGGGAAATGAAGCAATGCCATTTCTTGGAGTTCTTGGTGACAGTAGTAACTTATTGCTCCTGAGCCAAGAACTTCTGCCATCTTTAAATTGACCTCCATTATGTCCTGTGGTGGAGTGTGACTCAATGCACCACCTTGTGGTACAAATTGGTATCACTACAGTTTTTTAATGTTAGAGTAAAAGGCATTACACCCTATACCTTTAAATCTGGTCAAATTTATTTTTTAACTGATGAAATTTTTGATAGAACAAACTCAGTCCGAACAGAACACAGCAGCGTTGCAGGGCTATTAACACACGTAGATATCAGATACGCTCAAAAAAAACAATCTCATCATATCCGGAAAAGGTGTTTCTGTCCCATATTATCCCGTCAGAACGCTTCATTCTTCATTCAGAGCACTGCTTATTGGAGTTTCTACAAATAGACTGAGAGGCAGAGCCTTCAGTTATCAAGCTCCTCTCTTGTGGAACCGGCTCCGAGTTTCAGTTCAGGAGGCTAAAAGTCTCTGCTTCAAAGATCAGGCTCAAAACTTTTCGATTTGATAAGGCTTAGAGTTCAGGCCGGCTCGGGTCATTCTGCTTCATTTCCATAGTGAAGCTGTTACAGGCGGCTGAGAGAGTTTAGTTCATGCCTCGCAGTGGAAGCTCGTGGCCGAGGAGAGGGTTGAAGGTCCTTCCTTTGCCCTCAGGGTCTGGTGTTTGGACTAATGGACAGGCTCTGGCCTGCTAGTCTAACATGCCCACTTTTTTAATTAACCGGTTACAAATAAGCAATCTGTCACCATTTTTAAGCCTGTTGAAATACTTTGCATATTAGGCCTGAAGCTCAGAAGGTACTCACATCGCCTTGTTCTTCTTGTTTGATTTTCTTGTGTTCACCCCATCAGAAGGTTCCTGGTCGGACTCCAAACAGGAAGAAGGAGGTCCGGAATCCTTTAATGATGGATTGAACGGAACATACCAAGTGTGCCAGAGACGAGAGGGAGGATACATTCTTGTAAACTCTTTGATTTCCCTGCATTTCTCTCATTTTAGAAATAGACCTGTAAGATGCATAAATTCTGTAGATGGTTTAATCTCACGGAGGGCGCAACAGGTGTTTAAGGCCTGCTGCCGTGGAGAGTGACGGTGGTGCTGCCTGCCTGGGGAGGGCTGACACTGTGGAGTTTTTCAAGAAGCTTCATTAACTGGACAATGTTAGAGGCCGAGTTCCCTTTAGACCCTTTTTTTTTAGTAGTTAAGATTACATTTTTTTCCCCGTGTTTTTTCTTCAAGTACAGATTGAATTCTTTTTGTAACGTCTGGGGAGCTCTGTCAATAAAAAAAACACCAGGGGAAGCCCACTCCCGCCTCGCTGTGAGCTTCCTCCGCCTCTCTTTCAACCATCAATAAGCTCCTGTCCCTCTGTGACGCTCCATACATCCATAAGTCTCCACGGCAGGGCTCTCTCCCGGAGTCTGAGCTCTCGCTCCTCTCTGTACCTTCCACCAAGCCGAGGAGCTGAAACATGGTCTACAAACCGTTAAGGCTTTGGGATTGTGTGTTTCCATGCTAAGTTTTATCTTCAGCCTCAAAAATCACAACGTTGTTGAGTCGCAAACAGAATTCTTTCCTTCACAGATAAGGTTAGCGCTATTCTTTACAAACCGAGCCTTGTTGTAAGCTATTTGACATTTTCTTTTCTTCGCTGCAGTTCCTCAATAGCAGGAGAGCAGAAAGGTCGTCTCAGGTGGTTTTCAGGACAAAGTCTCCTTTCATCCATCCTTCTTCTGTCTTCTGTAATGCTGAAATTCATTGTTCCATGACCGATGTCCAGTTTGCACCAGTTTTGTTTAACTGTGCTTGATTTGAAACATTTCAAGGTGGATATGAAGGGATTATCTCCCAGCATGCAACAGGTCGAACCCAAAGGTGGACGCATGCAGACATCTCCTGCGATCTGCTTGTTTAACAGCAGTATGCTTTGTGTTCAGATGACATCCTCTGTGGAAGTTTATCGACCGGGAATCGTCGGGGGATTTGTGTTTGTCCACAGAGTCGGTGGTGAAGCTTCCTGTTTGACTGTTTTTCCATCATTTTCCGTTTAAATCAATCATGAATGAGCGGACAACAGAGGGAGATCAGCTTTGACATGAAGAAAGAAATAGGGAACGAAAAAGTTTTCGCTTTCAAACCTGAATTTTATGAACATTTTATGTTGAACTCAAAGCTCTCCGTATTAAAACTGCCTCACTGAGACCTGAAAATATTGAATCCCACGAAGTCATTTATTATACAAGTGTTGCCTTTGACAGTTTTACATAAAGCTTTTTTTCAGACGGAGCGGATCTCCTGTGGTCGGTTCAGTTCTGACTAAATAAATGATATTCTTCTATGTCCAATCTTTTGATTTAATGTTATTTTTAACCAGGAATATTGTTCTTTTGTAGATTTTCTGATAATCTCAGTCAAACCTGCCACACACAGACATACACACACACACACACTCCACTGTACTGTACACACATTCTTATGTAAAGTCCTGGACTTGTGTGAGTCATGCTGTGCTCCGATGGTCCAGTGCTTGTTGTGATGAGTGTACACTGTGCAGCAGCAGCTGTCCTGAAGGAAACAACGCTCACATTTACAACAGTCCTGGAATAATAACACAAACAGATTTTTAGATGAAGATCAATGGCTTGAATTAAGCAGATATCTGGGGCTGTTCTTCCAAAGTGAGACATCAGGAGAACGTGTCTATTTGAACTGACTTTAGGCCTCCGCAGAATTTCACTGACTGGATCTTCAATTTATTGTGAAATTAGCTTTGTTCAATTTTAACGCATTGTCTTGAATATCGCACAACGCAACATTTGAAATGTGTATTAACTGTTTGTTTTCATTGCATTTAATCTTTGAATAAACTCTACATCACTTTGATCAACATGAGTTGATTTTAAAGGTGTTTCATCAGTAAACTTAGCCTTGACTACTCTCCGGTCATTGGTCCCATTTCCACCTCATTCTAATATTCTGATCTCAGTAATTTCATGTTGGTTTGTTTTTGTTTTTGTTCCAGGGGAAAATTGGACAATAAATCCATAGAGTTCAGATAAAGCTCTTCTTCCTGCTGCCGACAGGGATCTGAACAGAGCACAGAGAGTCATGAATCCCAAACCAGAAATGTGAAAATGAATGGATGATCGTACATTTCCTTCCTGGTACTTTGAGATTTTCATGGAAAAAGTTAGCTGTAAGGTAATCTATGTACTATTAATGCATTTATAATGCAAATGACCTTTTTAAACCACTAACTGTATGATGTTTAAGTGCAGGTATAGATTTGCTCAAACAAGTGAAAGCTTTTTTTTTTTTTTTTCATCTGCACTCAAGCTGCGCTACATTTGGTTTATTATTGCATTTTGATGTCGTTTCCCTTCTTCAAAGCTTTTAAAGGTTTCCCACAAAGAACACAAGGGATGTTTTTCTCCCTCCCTCTTCCGGCTAATTTTAGCTTTGCAATGAAACGCAGCAGAAAGTCCATCTTGTCGGAGAGAGCACACCGGATCCGGCACCGGGACGTCAACCGCATCCATTCCTGATTCTAAACAGGTCCCGCTAATCAGCGGCGTCTGGATGTTGCAGTCTGGCTATATTTAGCTCCACGTTCTCACGTCTCGAGTTCCTGCTCAGCCCACCTACAAGAACTTCGAGACGCGTTTCTGGAGCCGCTCTGAGAGGAAAGTTTAATTATGGCAACGCTCAGATTAGTCTCCATAGCGATGACACCGAACTGGCTGTGGCATTGCTCAGCGAGTCGCAACGACACTCAGAGAATCTTCTCCGAGAGGGAAACAAGTGGGGTTAACCCTTAAAATGTTCCCTCAGCTGACTTGTAAGCTGGGACCGGATCCAACGACCCGCCGCCCTGAACAGGATAGATGGACGGATGGACGGATATTCCCTGACCTCTCTATACCAATAGTCTCAACCTTGGGTGCACGATACTGGAGAAACTGGATTTGTACTTGTCCAAGAAATCCATTTGAATTCGCTCTCTGGGTTTTAGCGCAGACCTGTCCCGGCCCAAAATGACAAGTTACTGATAAGAGGTCTGCAGGTTCTCAAAGCCAATCTGAGGGGTTTTCAAGAGAAACGACTGGAAACTCACCAATTCAAACACACAACCGGAAGCAGGTTTGTGATCAGCTGAAGACGTGTGAAGTGAAAATGCATCCATGTTTTTGGATTGTGGGAACAGAGCAGACGGATATAAACCCGATACACACTTTTAAATATGCACAAGCTTCAAATGTGCAAAAGGAGCTATTAAAAACTGAAGCGAGTCTGAATAACGTGACCAAAAAAAAAAAAAAAAAAAAAAAAAAACCATTAGATTTTTCTTCTGCTCACACAGGATGACGGAACAGGTGGAAATGTGTCAGTCAGCAGGGCGTCGGCGAAGAGGAAAGTACAGATTCGGTTCACCAGATGGGACTGCAGATGGATCTATGTGACAGTTAAATACAAACACACACACTTCGACTTTCTACCTGCAGCCCATCCTGGCTTGTCGGGTCGAATGTGGAAGCATCACCACAGTTTATAAAGTCAATTTTTGACTGTAAACCTTTTGTATAAAACTCAAAGCTGAAAAAAACTGAGGTAATAAAAAGTCGGTGAGATGCACAACCTTCTTTTTTGAAATTTTTTTTGGACATATTGTGTTAATTGTTGAGCTGGGAAAAATAACATTTAAATGTCAGCGAACCAACTTTTACTCACAGATCTGGAGCAGTTTCATCCATTTAAAATGATCTGTCTACAGGAAAAAAGATGAAAGAGTTTTCTGGATGAAGAGTATAGTTTTCACCGACATAACCCCACCCAAAATTCTGCTCGGCTTTATTTATCTTAATAACGGTAAAAATGTGATAAGGTACATACATAACTCAAACAGTGTCATTCGTTTATCCTAAACCAGAAGAGGAAAAATTAGATTTGACTTGGATGGTTACTCTAAACAAATATTTTTGGATCATTTTTAAATGACGGGGCAACTGAAAAATAGAAATACATTCATGTTCATTTCCTTTAACCGTCTCCTCCCTACAAAAATGCGGCGAGGCCTCTAATGTGAAACATCGACTCCGGCTTGCTGGACCCTTTCACTATCGATTTTTGGGGTCATCAAAGCGTTACCACAACTGCATTGATTTTCTGAGACCATCCCTCCTCTAAAGACACCTTATCGGCCGTGAAATAGGCCTCATTGTCATAGTGATCTCATTACTGGGGAAAAAAACGACATGTTGTGAGGCTAAAGAAGCCATTAGGAGCAGGAGGGCGAGGAGGAGATGGATGACTTGGAGAAACCTCACAGTTTAGCACAGAATACAACAAACTGAGGGTTAACAAGTTCAAGAACTACAACTGTTACATAACAATAGCCATGCATTAATCATGGTTACCATGGCAACTAAACGGACCAATTTTAATGTAAACGCCGATGTTTGATCGGTGATGGATCGTTTTTCCGGCCACCTCTGACAGATAAAAGGACCGTAATTAAAACTCTGCAGAGCTTCGTTTTGGATCCTATTCAGCCGACCCGAATCGATCTCCAGGGATAAAGAGGCGGGACATACCTGCACCAGGAACAACCGACATAACGCGGCGGGTCCAAGATGTTTTCCATGGATACCGCTGAGGATGGGTCATCGTTAGTATACGTGTCCTCTTGACACAAAATCTGTAATCTACAGTGAAAAGAATCCTTAGAAATCTTCAACACACCAATAGAAGACGATGGAACAACTGTGTGTGCAGATTGAGGCTTTTTTTCTCCAAACTGTGACCAGTCTGTCTCTTCATCTTCTTAATTTTCCATGCAGAGATTCTTCATCTGCATCATTTATTTTGCTCAATGGACAGTGGTGATGAACTGTGTCGATGCACGGCTGCTAAAATTGTACAGTCGGATCTCTTTGCCATGAAGCCAAACATAACTAACTGTACCCCTAAAAAGACACAGTGAGTCCATTCCCACGCCTCCCTCAGATTCTGAAGAGTCTCATTATCTACTGTTCAACAACCTCGCAGCAGGCAAAGCCTCGTGTCCCACCTGTGACCTTTGACCCCTGAAGAGGGTTCAAGAGGGTTCGAGACCACGTTGGGGGTCAGTGACCTCAAAGGAGGAAAAATCACTGCTTTCCTTGAATCTTTATGGGAATCATTCCTGCTGCCCTCTCTTACCCGGTAGGGTCGTAGCTGGTTGATTCATATCAGAAGTGTTCGTCAAACCAAGCATCGACCGAGCCACTATGTAGATATTCAGCGATCATCGCCCAACCAGAGCACAGACACACGGACACGTCATCCTGGGATTATTTTCACATTCAGTCCATTTTTTTCCAGCGTCGCAGCGATTACAGGTGAATAATTCGCCGCAGAGGGTTGGTCGGACGAGGTGAGAAAACGGCATTTTTCCATTTCACGGGGGCTTTAACGGGGGAGAGGCTCGTGCGTTATCCGCAGCCGCACGTCTGCACTGTAGAGTTCAGGTTGGGTTTACTTCATATTTACCAGCTCGGGTGCTGCAGCAGATAGCGCGTTAATTAAGTCAGGAAGTCACAGTGGATCAGTAAATATGCTGCGGCTGAGGATTCCTCCGCCAGGTCTTCTTTTTTCCTTCTTCTTCTGTTCGTCTCTCTCTCGCTGCAGTGCTTCGGGCGTGAGAGCGAAGGAGCGAGTGCAGGTGTCAAAGCTCTCGTCTTTCTTCTGCACACACCTTAATCCCCCCCCCTCCTCACCCTCCCGGCTCCGCGGCCCCTCCTCGCTCCCCTGTCGACATCATTTCCACATCAAGGTTGCAGATATGTGCGAACGGACGAGACTTAACCACACGGCATTGTGAGAGAAGAGAAAGGCTTTTTTTAATTGAACTCTGGCTTCTTCAGGAGTCGTTTGCATGAATGTTTTCATACGGAATGCCGCAGCGCTCGTCTTCCTGGGGATTTCTTCACCTCTCAGCCAAAAGGCTCCCGTTTGCTCCCGGGTGGAAGATCCTCCACATGCCTGGGAGGGCAGGCGGCGCAGGCTGATTGTTGGCTTGATTACAATCAGAACTGCAGGTACACCGCCAGCTAATTAAGCTCGGTGGCTAATAACGCTCATATCTGATAAGAGACCTCATTTAAACACCAGAGACGAGACGCTCCTCAGCCGTGGGACGATGGTGTCAAAGTTTAGAATAATGATATTCATTCAAATCTACATTAGAGGAACCACGTGAATAGAAAGCTTATTTTGCAGACTAAATACTTTCTCTCCCGGAGTGTCTTCAGGTTATGAAATATGACTCCGCTGTCATGGCTGATTGTTGGTTATCTGAACACCAACAGCCACCATCTTCCTACATCTAAGCAGAGCGGGTGGCCTTTCAGTCTCAGATGCTGGAGATTCATTTTATTCTTGTTTACCTTTGGTACTGAATGTCAAAATGCTTCCAAATGCCATGAGAGTACCATGAGCGGCTTCAGGGTGAACCTAATGTGACCTTCGCTCAGCCTTTTATTGCACATGTCTAACTGTTCGGTGTTTTTGGCACAGCTTAATGCTTTCTAGGTTAAATTCACAACAGGTGCTTGCTCCCCGACCGAGAAACTTCCTGCTTCTCTCAGAATTGGTGTTTAAACAGTCTTCGGCATCACGCTGCTCACGTTTAAAACATCATGAGACCAAGACCACACCCAATGACTGATCAGTGGGCTTCAGTGTCGAAGGCTTCAGACAAGAAGTTCTCAGATGGACAGAGTATCACCAGCAGGTTGGACAGAGATACAGGGAGACCGGAGTGAGACACAGAAAATGGACGACCTTTGGTCGGCATGCTGGAAGACCTGCAGAGTAACAGACCTCACCACCAGGCACAGGCTTCATCGTCTCGATGGAACAGTGTGAGTTTACACAGGACGACGGAGCAGAGGGCCTCAGAGCTGAAAGTCCTTTATCTTAGATGAACGAGACGCCAAGCAGAGCGCTGTGCAGACGGACCGCTGGTGGTGGAGGAGTTACAGCATGGCCAGGTGTATCTAGTCATAACACTTTGAGAAACATTAGTTCAGTCATTGAGATCTTGCACGAACAGCCCAGGCTTCATTTCATCTTCATGGATCACAAAACTCCAGCTCATCGAGGTGAAATCTCAGTGAAATCATCAGAGAACAACTGCTGGGGACTCAGTACATCAAACTGAGTGACCTGCACTCTCTCCTGACCTGAACCCCAGAGAAGACCTCTGGGATCAGCCGGGCTGCCGCAGAGAGGCTCATAACTCGATGACCTGAGGGCCGCCCTTCAAGAAGAGTTTGACGCCACGCCTCAGCAGACAATAAGCCCCCTTGTCAACAGCAGGAGACGTCCTGTCAAGCTGTAATTGATGCTGGAGGGCGAATGGCAAGTTATTGAGACGGCAACATTTTTTTTGTTGTGGTGTACCCTCCACTCTGGCCGGATTTTATTTCTGACATTCAGACATTTTCCTTGAATTTCACCTGAAAGCCAAATATCCCCAACTTTATCGTCAAGCTGATAATCAGCTATTATTAGCTTATATGTTTACGGTAAAATGTCAACGTTTCCAAACTTAAACACAAAGCCTGGTCTTTGTAGGATGTTGCTGCTCTGAAGTTTCCTTCCTGTGCCGTGAGCGACCCCAGAAACAAGTGAGAATAAGACGAATGCGGCCGCCGCACGGGAAAAGGATGGCACTCTTTAAATTGGCGCTCATCTTCGTAAATCACGCTGGTAAGACTGAGTAAACTCGTTTGAAGGGGGTCAGAGTGAGGTTGAGAAAACAATATGCGCGGACTCTCATTAGCATATTAAAGTGCGCCGCTCTCGGCTGGCCCGTCCGCTCCTGCAGCCGAGGGCGAGCGCTTGAAACGAAACCAGCTTTTTATCGCTGAAGCCGACGGAAAGTTTCCACATTCCCGTACACACACAATCCATTTTTAACTAAATAAAGGGATAAACAGGCTAATAAGCGTGAAGGGCATGACTTTGAGAGTGTTTGCATTTCGTGAATAACTGATCAACTGGCACAGTTACGACTAGTGAGCTTCAAATGTGACCTTCCGGCGGGAAAATGCCGTGAAATCCAGACTAAAAACCCAACTCGTCGTCTCTGCTCAGGCCTCATTTACACAACAATGTTTCAAGAGTAAACAAATCGTGTTTCATTTCACAAAAGCTTTATGTTAAATTGATATGTTTGAACACGAATGGATGCAGAAATCCATCTTCTGACGGACAATGAGCAACTTGCCAGGATGGAGTGTAAATTGTGTGCTTTCGTACTTTTTATACAACTCATTTCTTTGACTTTACATACAATCAGTGGAGAGTAGCGTAAAATCATCGGTCTTTACTAAAACTGTATTCTTTCTTTGTATTCTTTGCAGGTGAGGAGAGTAATAAAGAAAAAAAGCTTCCCAAACAGAGGAACTGGAGCTTCACTCTGAGCTGGAAGCATCTAAAGTTTAAACAAACATGTCAAAGTTTGATCAATAACACAATCAAACAGATTAACTCCTGCTCTTTGTCTTCATTCCTACCAGCTGAAGCAGACAGCCTCTTATCACCATCCTCTCTGCTCCTTCGCCTTCATATCACTGACAAACTGATTTAAAAGGTTTTCTAAGTATTAATAGAAGTTTTGGAAACGTAAATTTGCCAGCTTAATCTTTCAGAACTTCTCCAGAATGGACGACCTGGATTTAGAACTGTGGCCGTAGATCAAAATTTTGAATGATGAACTATGAACTGAACTGGTTTGTGAACTGACCTTTAAAATATTTCACGTAGAAACTGAACTTTCCCAACACTGTTAATGATACGGGTTCATTTTCCATCTTCAGATTCAGCTGCACCGTCGACGATGCTGTTCCAGAGCCATCTGTGAAGACCAAAGTTTGCTTTTTTTCTGGCATTTTACGTGCTCTGCCAGTCAAATACTATAATAATTGAGTTTTTTTTCCCCTGTGGCAGCATTCTGTTGTCATACGGTGATGTCTAGTGGTCCCAGATATGTACTGGTATAACTTTTTTTAAAATATACAGTAAGTTTTCTTTAATCTAAGTCACATAAGTACCAAACAACGTGGCTTATAGTCCAGAAATATGCTAATAAGATGTCATGTTGGGTTCATAGAGAGGGAATTAACCTCTGACCTCTGTATGTACCCATCAGGTAAACACATGGCGAACATCAAAGCTCTGTTCTGTTTGCAAGGAAAGTTGAAGCCACAATGCTTTTAGATCAGTACGTATGCAGATGACACTGGATTAATTATTGGGAGCCATGCTATGTTAACGTCATTTCACCGACTTCTTTATTGTTACAGTGATCGTAACAGAAATTTATAACACTACAAAAACAGAATCAAGATGCTAAAGTTTAACATATAAACTCACCTGGAACAAAATGTCTTCTTTGACAGAGAGTGTAGATGGGTTATTTCTGCTGGAGATTAAAGTGGAAAGCATTGTTTTTTTTCACACCTCAGTTTCACATTCCCGTCTCGTCAGAATCTCAGAAAACCTGTGATCATCACAGGTGTCTTAATTTTTTTTTTATTTTTGTCACACAATACAGACACAGAAAGGAACCGAAGACAGGACGTAAACCAATAGAAGGAGTGGGATAGCTTTATTGATGATGGTCTTGTGAGAGTTTTGTGGAAGTTAAGAACGTTATGCGTTGTATGTACTGTATAAATGACAACCAGGTTTTGTCAAAGGAGTCATAGTCATCACTGGAGAATATTGTTTCCAGGTTATGAAGTCTGGTAAGTAGATTTAACCATTTCATTTCGGGAAATTTTGCCCTTCTTTCGAATTTAACGTCACAGTTTTTCAGGCGATGGTCAATAATACTTTTATCAATAATGAGACAGATGTAATATTGATTTATCATCTAGTAGTAGAAAAACTGTTGGGCAGACAGGGATACTGAGGCTGAGTACCTCTCAGAGCTTGTTTATGACCTCTGACCACAGGGTTTGGGTGTGTTTACGAAGCCATAATATGTGGAAATAATATCCAACAGATGCCAGGCAGTAAATACAATTTGGGGTTTCTAAGTTGTGAGACGTGTTGGATTTTACACTGGATGAGTTGTGTCATGAAATCAAAAGTCACGGAGGAGGGAATAGTTACAAATAGTGCGTCAGTCAAAGTCTGATGGAGTTTCTTTATCTTCAGATCATTTATTTCGGTGTTGATGAGGATCTGTGGTTGAATTCTAGTAGTTTGGAATATTTGTGAAAACGTTTTTGAGAGGGCACTTATGGAAGTGGAGACGTTCAAGAACCATATTTTTCTCTGATATTTCATAATTTTCATACATTGATAGTGAGTTTTTTCTGTACTTTCTTAGGTGAGTTCAAGGAGAACTAGTTCCACTGTTACAGTAACGATCTGGACACAAGGCAGCATTCAGCAAGAAAAACAAGATGAATATATAACAAATCAAAGATTACAAAACAAATTGCACAATGACTGATTAAACAGTAGTTGTTTATAACACATAGGGTGGTGATGTCCATCTCGGCAGATCATCTTTTATTTCTTGTGGCAGTTGTGTGGTTAAGTCTGAGGAGTCCGTTAAAATTTGGGGAGCAATATTAATTCCAAGATATTTGATGGATTTACGTGTTTTCTAGCATCTCATCTATGTATTGGCAGGTTGTGGGCCTTCGTCCCGTTGATGGAAAAGCCAGACACATCACTATGTGTATTAATCAACTTCTGGACGTCTGCAAGTGAGTTTGAGGGGTTTGTGATGCAAAGTGAAACATCGTCTGCATATAAACACATTTTGTGGTGACGAAAGTGTTTGAACTGACAGCTTCATTCAGGCAGTTCAGCAGCATCAGTCTGGCTCGTTCCGCTGGGAATGCCGGTCGACCCTTCTCCTTAAACACTGTCGGCACAGTGGATGAGACCTGCGCCGGGTGACGATGATGGATTTGAGATCAGTTTGAAATCTCTGTCTCCAGGCCATCCGCACTTATCCGCGTGCTCCCATGACAACTCTCGTAAATGACTCAGCAGCAATAAACACATGCTAGCAGGCTTGACTCAGCACTGACGAAAGATACGCTAAAACATACACTTCCTGTTAGCTGACCAATCGGAAGGCAGCAGTAGCCTTAAAGAGTCAGTTTTGCAAACATCCATAACCCTCCTCCATCTCTTCAGAATCTCAGAATTGCAATTTTCAATATAACTTTAAAAAAATCCATGTATTTGTCTAAAAAAAATTGAATATTGTGATATTTCTCAATTTTTCATGGTCTTTAATATGATGGAATGCATATGGGACATAAAAAAAGGCTTGAGATCTTTAAAATTATTCACTGTAGTTTTTAGTAATTGGCCTCAAAAAAAAAATTTAGTAAAAATGCATCACAGGCTGATGCTTGTCCCCCTGATGAGTTACCGAAACTGCTTCCTAAAGTCTAGTTTCTCCATCATCCGGTTAGTTATATTCATACACAAGGCTGCGTGAAATATGACAAATTTAACTAAATTAGTGTTAATTATTGCCAAGTATTGATGATGTTTTAACAAAAAATAAATCATCGGAAGACTCTGTTACAAAAAAAAAAAAGGATCTGTTAAATGTGCTGCAGTATTTTACACTTCAATAATTAATGTCATTGTTACTCAAGGTGTTCAGTCACTCTCCCGAGGATAAATTAAAAGTTAAAAATGAGCCGGCAGTGTTTTCCTCGGCAATCACGGTTTATGGATTTTAAAAAGTGTAAATGTCAGATTTGAGCTCCCTCCTTCCCAAAAAAAAAAAAAAAAAGGAAGCGGTAAGTCGTCTCTGGACGAACGAGAGCGAGTAAAAAAATCTGCTCACACAAAAAAACGCACAGGACTATAAATGTGTCCGAATGGAGGAAAGAGTTTGTTGATTGGATGTTTATTTACAGAAACGGTGTGTCACACGCAGAATTCCTCAATGATGCAGTGAGCTGCTGCGGAGGCGAGTGGAAAGTCTCAACGGACTGAAAGAAAAATGCATTTTATATATGGCACTTTATCACAAAAAAAAAAAAAATACCCAACTGAACATGACAAAATGCATGAAAACTGTGCAAAGACAAAGCTAATCTCAGCTTCCTTCAGGGGTAACTTCAACGCTTGGGCTGGATTAGCCAACTGGGAACAGCAGCTTTCTATCAAACTAGCAGTTTCAAAGATAAACTGGTTGACTCTTAAACATGTTCATACCAACCTCAGAATCAAAAAAATAACAAAATCTTTAAGTTCTACCAGCGTTAGCAGATTTTGTGTCTCGTGTTTGGCACAAACAAAAATGCTGATTCTACTAGCTTGAGTGGATTTTAGCTCTTTAGCACTTTGTTATCTCCTTCATTTTGCCTCAAACGTCCAGTGTATTTGGCTGAATATATTTACACGTATTTCAAATGCAGTCTGTTGTATTTACACACACAAACGATAAAAACCCCCCCGGGTCTAGGCCCCGGCCTGCAGCGGGGGGTCCAGGGCTCTGACGTGGACGCTGGGCAGGGTGAACCAGGCCAGCGGCAGCTCCCGTCCGGCGCTGTCGTCCTGGAACTTGATGTTCAGGTAGAAGTCTCCGGTGTAGAGGAAGAGCAGGGCGCCCTCGCACACCGAGCTCTCTCTGGGTTTCACCTGCAGGCAGAAAACACGGAAAACAGAATCTGTGTTTATCAAGGAACTCGCCATATGGATCTGGAATCCGGACGGTTCGGACTCACCGTGTCGATGTAGAAGGTGTTGGAGCCGATGAAGGTGACCGCCTCCTCCAGCTCGTAGTTCTGGACGCCGTTCTGGAAGTCCTGGTAGGGCACCACGGTCAGCGCCAGCGGCCCCACCGGGTTCTTGCTCAGGTTGGTCAGCTTCACCTCCAGCGTCACGGCGTCGCCCACGCTGCAGTCGGCGACCACGTCGCAGTCGCACGGCTTCCCGTTCACCAGCACGTCTGGACCAGAGAGAGGAGACGGGCGGCGTTAGCGAGGACGGCGACGGCGAGAAACCGGGGAGCTGAAATGTGAGGCGTCCCATTTGTATTCATCCGCACTGGGGCGTTAATGGCCGATCATACTGTTCCTGCCGGGGGATCAATGGGCTTTGTTTGTCCTAAAATACATTTTATTGACATCGGCGGAGAGAGCCGGAGCCGCGGGTATTAAACTGAATTCCCTCCTGTTAATCTCATGCATGACTAATTTCAGTCTTGAAGGGGGACGAATGAGATTGCTGGAACAATCCCAGAGTGACACACACGCTCACACACACAGAACAAGTTCAATTCATTTCAGATAATGCCGCACCTATTTGGCGGCGGCGCAGAGAGGGGGGGGAGAGAGAGAGAGAGAGAGAGAGAGAGAGAGAGAGAGAGAGAGAGAGAGAGAGAGAGACAGGCTGCGGTTTGATTGGAGCTCAGTCAGCTGGATCATCAGAACACAAGACACATAAGAATAAAACCACCAGAGTAACGCCGCTCCGGAAAAAGGACAGCGGCATGAACACGCGTCCAAACTGGCCACAACGTTTCTATAATGTCACGCCCGCGGCTCTGACAAACAGCGTCAAGGTCAGTCTATGTCGAGGCATCACATCGATGGAGTTGTTCTGCGACACGCCGAGAAGCCCTCCCGAATCTGGAGCTACACGCTAAATTCACACTGATCCGCTCCGAGTTCCGGTTTGCACCGTAAACAAACAAAATGAAACAGCTGGGTGTTTATTTATCGCAAATCAAACTGCAAATGTTTCAATCACCGTCCAAATGTGCCAGGAGATTCACACTATTTCACGACAAACCCTCCTGAACCCCAACGCCCCCTGGTGTTCAGGTGGTGAATTTATTGAAAAGGCCGAGGAAACAGACTAAAGAAGGAGAATCACTCAGTCGTGAGTGGAAGAGCCGGAGTTCTTTGGCATGTGGTGAGTGATGGGAGGGGTGGGGGTGGGGGTGGGCGGCTTTCACGGTCAGCGAGTGATCTCCGCCACCCGGGGGTGAAATACAGGAAGGTGACATTCAGCTCTATATCACACACGCTTCACTCCATACACACGAGCCACACTCCATTTGTTTTCTTGAAATCATATTTGGTAACTTGAGCATTTCTTTCCATTTCTTCTAACGACACTGATCAGAGCGCCTGCCTTCACAACGCCATGACCTCTGCAAAAATAAACCTTGTTCATCAAAAAAATTGTATTTTTCTAATCTCAGTCTTTTCACATTGAAAGTTTTCTGTCACAAACAGCGTAATTTCGCAAAATTCTAGAAAATGATGATTTTTTTTGGTGTAAAATTTGGATTTAATGTGAAAAATGTCAATTTTCAAGTTGTTGCCAGAGCATGACTGTCGCATACATGCTAGCTAACCCCCCAAAAAAAGCTATCATCACATTTTAGGAGGCAATATCTCCTGTTTTTAGCACTGCTAAAGCTGAAAAGCTAACCAAAATCCATCAAGGTATGTTCGAAACTTTGTGGCTGGCTCCAATACTTCATGACTTTAAAGTCATCGCATTTTTAACATGTGGAAATTAAACATGGCAAAAGGCTAAACGGTGAGAAATTGTTTCCCGGCATTAATTATTCACATTTTGCAAATTTAAAATGACAGAACCTAAAGAAAATATGCAAGACAAGTGTCAGAAATGACAAATCACAAACACTGCTAGATTAACTAATAAAACCTCCCAAATCATCCTAAATATTTCCGACATTCTTGAAGGGAAATCAAGAAAATATGAGAAAAAAAAAAAACAGGTCGGCTCACACAAATGATTACACATCATCTGCATAACTGTGTAGTTATCTCAGATCAGATCTCCCATGTTATCGTACGGCTCTGTTGTACAAACTAGACTTAAAACCTCTTGGTGAAGTTTGCAGAGGGGAAGTTTCCCACATCGCTCACCAGTAACCAGTAACTCGCCTTCAAGTAACTTTCTGTTCAAGTTCTGCTTCGTATTAAAACTCAGAAGTCCAATCCAGTCAGATGCAAGTTGCACATCTGGAGCATCTTCCAAGATTTTTTTTGCCAATTAGTCTGAACATTTTGTGCCGGACTTCGCTCACGGGCAAAACATGGAGCAATTTTACTGAGAATTTCCATGTTTTTATTTATTTATTTTTTTTAGAAATTCAAGGAGAAACGTATCACGTTCAAAGAAATTTCGAGGCCCTCATTTTCAAGTATTTTGTATTCGGAAGGTTACATGAAACTATTTGGTGAAAACATTTGTAAATCAGTGAAATGTTCAAAGAAAGTTAATCAAACTTTGATACTTTGACTGAATTTCCTTATTTTTCATGGTCCAATAATTAAAAAAAAAAAAATTAGGTTATTGAAGGTAGTTGAAATCTACTATTTGAATTCCTGATTTTGTTGTTTAACGCCTCCAGAAAGCAAAGGGCATCGAGGTTTTGCTTGGCAGTTGTATGAATGATGCAAAAACACCAAAAACTCTGCTTGAAATCAGATTTTTTTTCTTTTTAATGTTTCCAGCATTATTTAAACGACCTCATCCGAGACTCGACGCTGCGTCTGTGATGCATTCAGGCGTCCGCGTCCAAAACGAAGCACTCGATCCTCCCATAGCCGACAGCGCCGAGTCTTATCGTGACACCTTGGCAAATAGTTATATTTAGTTTGTTCAAAGTCTTGTTGCTAGGAGATGTGCAAATTATAGGTAGCCTACATCGGCTCTAAAACTGGAAACAAATTCTGTCACATAAAAAGCGAACAAACAGGACGGCGAGGCAGTAATGAGCCGATGAACTCCCACACACACGCGCAGCGAAGTCACGCACGCCCACGGCCGGAGTGCTTCTCCGTTACCCCGGACGGCGCGTCGGCGCTCAGACCGGCCCGTGACTGAGATCAGCCAGCAGCAGGGGAGGAACAGAAAAACCAAGCGGTGGAACACTCCCGCCGCCGGCTGCCGGGCGGGAAATTAATGCCGCGAGCCGGCGCTCACATTTTGAAGAGAGCCTCCCGCCGAGAGGGCTCCAAAGGTCAAGACCGAACAGCGGCTCTTTAAAAGCGTCTGCTGTGTTTCCTCCCGCGCTCCGGTTTACCTTCTGCCGAATCCCCGCGTCGAGGAACGCCGGCCGCCTGCAGGCCGACCGCGGGTTCCGCCTCTCAGGCTGAATCAGGCGGCAGAACGGAGGACTGGATCCCTTTATTCCTCCTACTGAGACGCTGTGAGCAGCTCTGGGCTGCTTTTTTGATGATTTTTGGTCATTTTTTTTTTTTATCATATCTAAACATTTCATAATACTGACAACACGTCAGTGGTGTCGTGGTTTGCAGTTTCTTCTCATAGCTTTGAGTTCAGGTGGCAATTTTCTGAGTTTTCTCTGGCTTTCTCAAATATTCAAAGCTAACAGGTGACCTGAATTAAACTGTTATTCTGTCTCCCTGTGATGGACTGTTTCAATATTCGGTCCTCGGAAAGCCAGAAAAGGACTTTTTTTCCTTCACTGATTCTTTTATTCACAGATTTGACAGCACTGTGAGGCTGACATCAAGAAATTTACACGTCGCTCGGATTAGCAAGAGGCTTTCTGGAAGTCTAAAACAGAAACTGCATGAAGACGTCACTTTAAGGTGAAGAACTATTAATGTGAATTCAGGATATCGAGTCAAATAAAGGGTCACTCATGACTCTCACACTGGAAGGATGAGCTTGTTCTGAGTCTCAAGTCACAATTCTGACGTTTAAAGGAGGAAAAAAGAAAAAAATCTATGACAGAGATAAAATGTGACATGTCTGAGAGTTCAACCGGGAGTTTCCAGCAACTTTATCCACTGGCTGTCAGTCATTCAGACTCCAGAACCGCTCACTGACGACTGTTAGAGTGAAACAGCCTCTTTCTCCTGGAGTGGAGGGTTGAAAAGGGGGAAAGAAGGAGATTCCTTATTTGTTAAAAACACATTTTCAGTGCATCAGTTTGGTGCAACTTGAAAATACAGAGCTGCAGGTGGCGCCTCCGCCGGCGCTGCTGGTGACGAAACCGGCTCAGAACTCCAAACAGTCCGGTTTTAAAGACCATCGATTCGGGCGCCTGTGGCGGCTTCATTAACGACGGCTTGGAAGTCGAGGAATCGATCTGTTTATTAATTTCTTGCCTGCGCTAATGAGCAGGTGCTGCACTAGCAACATGTTATGTAACATCTGCTAACACACACACACTCAGATACACACTTCAGGCCAGATGCTGCTGCTGTTGAGAGTCTGCAGAGGCGAAGAGCTGCAGCAGGCGTCGCCATCGCAACCGGGAGGGGAGCGGAGAGACAGACGGGGGGAGAGACGACGCCTCCCTCCTGCGCCAGGATGAAAACCACGACGCAGAGATTAATCGAGCCTCTCCGCCGCTCGCCGTATCGCTGTCGCCCTGGAAGTTGGGAGGTGGAAGATAAGGACGGCGAGCGGCGCCGGGCGACTCGTCGGCGCTTACAAGATTACGGCGCGCGTCACAGCCGAGCGTCGATTGGAGCTCATTAAGATCCGCTGGGGAGTTACGGCGCAGCAGGAGGAGGCTGGACGGATCGGATCCGGACAGGGACGCAGGGTTTCACACTAAAATATGAAAACAGCGAGACAGGAAGAGGGCGGCGAGTCGGACGGAAAAGTGACGACGTCAGCAAAAAGCTGTGATCATGAAAAGAGGAAACAATGGAAGAAAAAGGACAGTTTGATTCTGTTTTTCTTCAAATATGAAACAAAAGGCCTAAATACTTCAGCATCAGAATCATTTCATGTTGTTCCAGAGTTTGACAGCAGCGCTCAGGGACACAATGGAGAGAGAGAGAGAGAGAGAGAGAGAGAGAGAGAGAGAGAACTGGCCAAAGCAAAACAAAAGAAAGAAAGAAAGAAAAAAAAATGACCGGAAACGAGCGCGACAACGCTACCTTCTTGGCGCCTCGGCACCGCGATGTTGTTTTCAATATCTAAGTGAAATTAGCAGGAAAACATAGCACATAGGTTGAGTGTGTGGGTTGTGTGTGTGTGTGTTTGTGTGAGGCTGTGTGCGATGTAGTTGTAGCGCGGCACGGTGTGAACAGTTTAGGTTATCAGACGGTAAATAGACGATACGACTCCTCCAGATCCGGGCCGAGTTCCCCAGACTCCCCTGACCGCCCGCTGAGCAGATCTGTTTGGACACTGGAAAAAGTGTGTGTTGAGAAAAGATCTCGATGTAATTAGTTTGGATGAATCAACAGCTGATATTCATGACTGAAGAATCTATTTGATCCATGTCCAGATTGAAATAACCTGCCAGAGAACTGCAGCATGTCGTCTCAGCCTTCGTATCTCTGCAATAACCTGTCATTTAACGACAAAAGACTCAATATTTTCTGAAGTTTTGGCATCAAAATGTGAAATTATGGCACACGTAAGCTTGAAAGCAAGTAATTGTGTCTATATTTTAGCAAAATTGATTTATTTATTTACATAATGTTAATAAAAGACAGTGTTTCACACAAGGAAGGAAATAGAAGGTGGTAAAACTGAATTCCAGCGGCACACAGTTGAAACACTTATGAAAAAAAGTTGACCTGACTCTCGCTCAGACGGCGTCGACAGGCCTTCCTGAATGAGAATCTGCTTTCCTCTGAGCGTCCGAAGAGAAACAGAACTCCTGCCTGAAATAACAGCAATGTGGCGGTTTGAGGATCGGAGCACAGGACCTGTCGGTGCCTCTTCCTCCGGCGTGAACATGAACAAAGAGCCGCGCTGCCGCCCAGGTGAGCAGGTCGCCGCGGTCTAACAGCTCGGCCCGGCCAGCGGCCGCCGGCGAGCCAGGGTCACTGATGAATGCTCCGATGGAGGCGGAGGATGTGCTTTAAAAGGTTGAGGTGCGCCGCCGCAGGTCTAAAAATAACTCGCCGGCTCTCCGATAGGCCCCCCCCCCCCCACCCCCGAAGCCATCTGCCCCCTTTTAGAATGATCCCCATAACAACCACTCACTTGATATCTGTTGTCTTTTGCTTCAACGGCCGTTTAAAGATTCCATCTGCTGCCGTGAAAACAAGCCAGGGACGCGTCTGGACGTCGTCCCACTCGCTTGAGGAAGACATGAAAAATTTTCCGCGACTATCGCCGGGGACACAGAGGCCCGAGCGGCTCGCGCTGTCCTCTCTCAGGACCGCCCCGGAAACAACAAGACGCAACAGGAGGGAACGATACATTTTGGTGGAACCGCAACGAGACGACCATCAATTTACAGATTGAACATTCTCTCAACGCATCTTTCTAAAACGTCTGAGTAATTGTCGTCCATCTGTCCCCTCTTAGCTGGAGTCCGGCGCTCCTTGTGTTTAATCATTAAACGGTTAGCGGCGACAGATTCTGAGCGGATCCATCCCAAACGGGCAGACCTGAGGTTTGGGAAGCCGGGTTTTCGGCAGACAGATACCGGCTCGGTATCTCGCTGGACGTCTGTTTATTCGCCCTCAACATCCCATCTCTCAAGTTGTCCTCTTCGAGAACACTGGAGTGTCCTCCGCCGGCGCTCTGTTTGCGCAGCAGCGCCGAGGTCGGCGTTGCTTAAAACACCCTCATCCCTCCGTTTCCAGCCGCGTTCAAACAGCCGGCGAACAGAACCCGGCTGGTTAAGATGCTCTTATTGACTCAAATAACAATGCGCCTTGTTGCCGCATGTCAGACTATGAGTGGGAACGAGAGCGGCGCACTCTTCAAGAGAGAATCACAATGGGAGTGAAGAGGCTCTTGTGAGAGTATGAGCAGGAATATAATGAATGAATACGAGTCTTGACTGACGACGACTGAATCTGTGGCAAAGACCGTCTCTGGCAGTCGAAGCCACTCCGACTTTAAAGGATTACTCTCGCGACGAGCGCCGAAGAGGTCGAGGAATATCAAAGCACCGTCACGTTTGTTAGGAGCAGACAACGGGAGAATCGCTCCCTACATCGTGCTAATGCGTGTCGGGTTCGTCTAACGCCGTCATTCCTCAAACACAGAGACATGAAAAGGAGGATTCTATCAGGCTGTGTGTGTGAGCCGCCTGACGCTGCTCCCAGGAGGTCTGCCTCTGATCGTTTCTACGAGTCTCTGAAACCGATTCGGCAAGCGAGCCCAATGAAACCGCAGAAAACAATACGCTGTAAACATAAACAATAAAGGACTTCGGTGACATTCCACACAGCTACCTTTGGAGGCGTTTTCAGTTGCTCCGAGCACCACTGTCGTGTAAACGGACACCCAAAACTGAAAGCCGTCATTTCAATGTGACTTTGTAAGTTTGAAAACTGGCATCACCTGATAGTTATGACAAAAAACTCTATAAGAATAAAGTTTTTTTTTTTCTTTTTTTTTTTTTTTTAATATTATGACCCTCAGGATTATAAAACTATAACTTTATATGCTCATAAATTAAAAAGTATCTCAGCGGGTTCTAATGTAGAACTATCTTGGGGGGACGCCAGAGGTCACATCATGGGCCCGGGGCTTTGCACACTCTGTAGTTATTAAAATTAGGTTTGAAAAAACCAAATTAGGAGAATTTGAGGAATCTGTGGATATACGATACTGGGCGTACTTTGTGCAAAACTAAAACAGGCAACTCTGATCTCCTCTAGATTTTCTTGTTTAGGTATCATTTATTACTTTCTCACTCTTCTCATTTCTCTTGCCAACTTTACATTTGTTATTACAAAGCACACGCAATACATTGTTGCTTAAATGTGTAAATAAAGCTGCCATCTGTTTGACTGGGCCAGCTTGACCTCTTCTGACCTCACGTAAAAACAATTTAGAGGTCGCAGAGAACGCCTACATTCAAAAAAGTAGCTACAAAGCTATTTCTGTGCCTCTATTCAATGTCTGGACATCGTGACAAACTGCCGTCCTCATGAAGGCAGGAGCGAGGAGGAGGAGCGTATTCCTGCGCTGTTGAAGACGCATTGCTAACCTTCGACAACGCAAGGATCCTGTCTTCAGTACACTGTGAGCGCGGCTGATCAGGAACACAAAAACAACAACACTGTAGCTCTCTCTGCCACACAGCAATGTCCCAAAATAACACAAATCAATAGTGTGGGAGGGCAACAGTGAGATGGCCCGGTGCCATCACACTTTAATGGCCCCACACTCAGATGCCCGTCTTGGCTACTTCTTTGTGTACAACTCTCAGAAAGTTGTTGACTCGCAGCCAAATCTGACTGTGGCAGAAATAATAACAAAAGAAAGACAACTACAAATAAAGTTCTTTGTGTTACCTACACAGCGGTCAAAGGAATTAGAAAGCTGCAGGGCTCCTCCGATGAACCAACACCGAGCTACAAAACGGACAGAAATGCTTAATGTCCAAAGATATGCATGAAAGACAATCAAATGTAACATGTTCAAGAGAAAACGGAAAACTTTTGCACTGTTTTTGGTGTCCATTTACATGACAACTGAGCTTGAAGCCAGTGAAACATCTTTTTGAAAAGCATCTGAGAGTACAAAACAACTCTCACTATTTCCTATTTCAAGCCCCGATTCGGGATATATCTGTCGATATTGTGTTATTATGCTGACTTTTCAGGCTTCTTTGCTTCACTTCCAATCTTGTGCTGCTGTGTTGAGTCACGTCACACAAACTTCAACGGAGTCTCGATTCTCTACGCTGCTTTCTTCACTTCTACAAAACGACCTTCTAAGACCCGACAAAAACAGTCAAGTACCTCCTTTTGAGCGAGACACACTTACGGAAACTGGGCAGAAAAACAGTGATTTAGTGGAAATTCGCTTCTCTTTTACCTTTGTTCCAGCTAAATTGAGAAAATGTTTATAATTGCACAGCACAGGGATGCCTGTTTCTCTTTAAGCTGAAGTGCCAGTTTTTACACTTGAAGCAGCAGCATTTAGGAAGCGACCCGTCAACCTGGAAACCTGCAGTTCTCTGAAATACCTGGTCGGGTTGATGTGTTTCTCTCCAAACGTGTTTTTTTTCTCTCTCTCTCTTTTCCAGTTTGTAACTGTTCTCACTGCTTGTACCATCTTATAACTCTTTGTATTCCACACAGGTTGAAAGGACTGTCTTCAGAACCAAGAACAGCTGGGCTGTTTTCTTTTTTGTTTTGTTTGTTTTGCTTCAAAGTTCAACCGAGTTTGTCTGCTTGTTTCCAGTTTCAACATAAACATTTCCAAAATTTATTAGTTGACATATTTAGATACCACAGATTCAACTACAGATTGTAGACTTTAGTGAATATTTAAATTTCCTTCTGGGACTAATAAATAATTTTCTGTTCTTTTCTACTAAAGCCATAATAACAAAGCTTGCAAAGTAAACTAAAACACACATAGAAAAAGTTTTTATGAGCTCTTCCAGATCTGATGAGAGAATCCCATCTTATTTATTCCAGACCTGGTAGTTGCTTTAATTTGGCTGAATTTGCATCAACAACTGTTTGAAGCTAAACAACTTAATGGGATGCCATGTTTCTGTTTGAAACCTTTTAGCACATAAGTGTCTTGAGGGTTAGGGATCCAGGTCACAGCATCATTCACTCTGACAGCTACTCTATAGGGTACATATAGCTTACTGGACTGAACACGGGCTGCCTGGAACACATGTCTCGCGGCAAAAAGGCTACATATTCCATTCTTGAGGTACTCTGGTTAATTGGGGATTCTAAAATCAAATTAATCCCGCATAGCCTCGGCCACCTCCTAAGAGTCTGCATCACCCGACGCAAGAACATCGCTTTGGATATCAAGGCTGGAAACTGAGTTGTAGATATTTAAATAGCGAGAAAAAAAAAAAATTGACCACTGCTGCAATAACTTACTGGATTTATTGTTTTATGGAGTTCTATGACTTTATGAATCTTATTTTCCAACCACTCTGCATATCTTCTTGGTAAACATCAACACACACCGGCGCAATATGAGCTATGGCTTCCTTTCTTATCTCCTCGCCCTCCCACACGCTCACCTGCAACCAAACAGCAATAAATCTGTCACCATCTAGTTTCACGGCTTTTTTTTTTTTTTTTTGTCCTTCTTCTTTCTAATACAATTTACTGCCACTTGGCCTCAATTAAGTAAACAACTCTTGATTGCAGACTTCAGTTTGGGACCGATGTCAGAAAACTCTGCATAAATTCAGGATAATCAAGTACCCGGCTCATGGATGCGCCCGAGGCGAGTCGGTTACATAACCGGAGTGCATAAGAAAAGGCTCAGGCCAAAAAGCAGCGCTCTGTTAGCTTATTGAGATAAACAGATATAACTCTGAGTGCCAAGTCTGGGGAGGTTAAAGGATTTTATGTCCCCTTTTATATTTAAAATCGAGGGTGCAGAGCCCCTTAAAGATTAAACAACAGGCCCTTGAAAGCATATTTACCCTAAACAAGGCCTTTTCACTGCTTTCAGAGGAGGCTGCTCAGAACATCACATTTCCAATAAGCAATCAAAGCAAACTGGCTGGAGACATTACGCGTGTACCATTCATTAGCGAAGCGCCGACTGATCGGAAAACTGAACGCTGTGATTGCAGCGATATCACACTGCGCTTCTGTGGACTTCACATAAATTGGTAAGGCACAGCGTGATGCCAGCAATTAAGAGAGTAAGATCAGTGGTGGCTGGTGAAGACGGCCAGGCCTGATGAGGAAGGGAGTGAGACGCCTGCCAAACCCAGGAGGGGCTGAAGCCTCAAGCGGCCGGCCGTATTAATTATTCTTCGTATACTGTTCAATCCCAGCGTGCTTCCTCTGAGATCAACAGTCAGCTCCTCTTATCCGCACTATTTCCTCTCAGAAACAAGTCCAGTGTTGTGTTTGTAACACTGGAAAACACAAAGGATAACACTTCTGTATTTGTTTTGGAAACGGGTTAATAGCTAAACCCAAGACGTGACTTTTTAATCAGAAAAATAAAATGAACTTCAGAAGACGACAGCAGACAGATTTCTACAACTTTTCCCCCCAAACTGTGCTGAATGTTTTAAAATATGAGTGTTGTGAAAGGGAAGCGGCGAGCCGTGGAGGCTTGTCTGAACCCAGCGGTCCGTGTCTGCGTCGAGTCTGGACGGGAGATGAGTGTTCAACACGCCCGGCGCAGCCAGTGTTTAAGAGCAAATCTCTGTTAATCACGTATGGATGGGAAATAATTAGGGCTATCTTCTCGCGGCAGATGTCGATGGACTGTACCGAAACGGAGAGGGAGAGGGAGGAAAAAAGGCTGCCGCTGGGTTACATCCGAGCGGATAAACCAGCCGCCTGGTTTGAACTGAAAGTCTCCCGTTAAGAACTCACACAACAGAACAGACCTTGGTCTTCACTATCAAAGAAAATACCGTCTTTCTGTAAAGACATAAGCATTTTCTTTCTCTTTCTTTCTTTTTAAGCCATAAGTTCAATTCCAAAGCATTTATTGAAGCTTTTTGCGAAAAGCAAAGCCTCATTACTTGGGATACCAGTATCGCTGCATCCCTAATGCACGGCGCACTCGTAAAAGCGCCCCGAAACAACCCGGGAAGTATTACTTGACGCCATCTGTCAGCAACAGGTAAAAACAGGAGGAGCGACGATCAATAAGCCAGACTCTGAAGATTTCCCAGACTGCCTGGAGCAATTTTTTAAGAAATGAAACACATTTCATTTTTTTGTTGCAGACTGGCTCTGCAATATGCGGCAAAAGTCGGAAATGTGCGCAATCACAATCACTCCGTTAGTCATTACAAAATCATGTGAGACGGGACAATGAGTGATGCCAAATCGGATGACTGCATATTTATTACCTGCGACTATTCACCTTGACTCGATCCTCAGAGCTCGGCGGACTCGGTACGTCAGCTACCTCGATGTCTTTCATGAGTTTAACTGCTCAGTGGATACAGGAGGATTTCGGTCTGGGCCATGCTACATGCTACATGCTGAAGAAACAACTACAGCTGCGATCTGCTGTCAGTATGATCCACGACTGAAAATGATGTTATGCAGGGTTTTTTTTGTCATTATAATGGTATTTAATAAGTACTCGTATTGGTACTTGGTAACGGCAAGCAGCCAAAGTTTGGTACTTGAACTCATCTTTTTTTTAAAAAGTGGTTTCAGTAAATCCCTTCTCATTATCTGTTCAGACACTAGTTGTTGTGAGAGCCGTGAAATCCAGCGTTTCACTGTGCAGGCCCACACACAACTAAAATCTAATTACAAAGTTGTGATCTGTATTTACTGTGGCCGCTGTCATTATCCACAAAGTCATTCATGCATGCACTGTCAATAAAGCGACCCCTCGGATGACTTTCTGATTTGTTGGTTTGGACTTTGAAAGGGAGATAACGCTTATTGCTCATTAATGGAAAACCAATAAAATATTCAAGTCCTTCTTAAGACGCTCGGCTATTATTGGAACACTTTGACTCTGTTGCTGGGAAGAACAATCATTTTTCACCAGAGCTTTTAATAGACAGAGTGGCGGCCCACGCGAACGGCAGCGATCATAGACACCATAAACAGGCTGGCGTCACGTCCGCGGTCGACTGGTGACCAGAATTAACCCAGGAAAGCTTTCATTCACTCCATCCGTTGACATTATCTTCAAAATGCCTCGAGTCACGTCATGAATTAAACTCTGCGCTGACTGAAATGGGTACATTCATCAAACGATGCATCTCAGTGGTCAGCATGACGGATGCAAACAGGAAGAAATCACTATCTTGGATAAGACCACAAAGTGCTAATGTCTACACTTTAAAACTTGTGAAGCAGGACTGATTCTGGTTCTCGTCAGGAAGAGGCTTGTTTTTCTGTTTAGATTCACACTGTTATCTCAAACTTTCCCATTTGCAGTTCGATGAGGTTTTACTATTTTTCAAAACAAAAAAATTAAACATAACAATAACTTTAAAGTTTAAGTGAGAGTATTCAGAAAAACAAACTTGAGGCCCCACTTTTATGACTCCCTGTTGGATTTCGAGAGTCCATTTACACCACAGTGGCGCTCGGAGCCACTGATAACTCAACTTTTTGAAAATGCTGTTGTCCCCATGGAGACGATGGGAACGCTGCCACTGTGATGCACACCATGGTTTAGTCTTAATCACACAAGTTTAATGACGATTAATCACAATTAATTCATGGAGGGCTGTTAACAATTATTTTTTTGAAAATTGTGATTAATCGCAATTGGCTCAAAGAAAAGAAATAGACAATAAAGTTCATTTTACCATCATTGGGATGTTGTTTTTCATCCCTGTGCAGTACAGGTGAATTTTGAGGATTGGCCTGAAGCTCGATTACAAGCAACAATTTGACAAATTAGTCATTGACCATGAATTAATCGTTATTAATGCGATCAGAATTGACAGCACTAGTAAAAAGACATCGTTTTCAAAACTTTCTTGAGTAAATGTAAAACTTTTCGGGGTATGAAAACACAAACAAGATGTTTTTACTTGAAAATGTAAATAGAATATGAGAAAATCACAAGTCTACAAGTCTATGTATCATGATGGCATGCTCATCATATCAAATTTTCTTCAACAATCCAAAAAACACTTCAGAAATCTTTTTGGATGTTGGTTGGGACGACGGTAGTTGTGCTCAGACGTCAAGTCCACGGTTCCAGTTGTGCTTCAGGGTAAGACTTTCAGTCGCTGCATCTATCTATTCCTTTCCTCGTGACGTTAACCTTAAAGGACGCCACTGCTGACTCTGCATTGAGAAACACGCATTTTTATCAAAGTCATACAAGGCTGGAGCCGCCCTGAGATACCCGATCCTGTATTATGTAAATATGGATTCTCCTCCTGCTCCACCGGGAGACACTTTTCACTCTCGCTTCAAGGACCTCCATTCTTTTTTCTCCTTTCATTTTATAGAGCACTTCAGAGCCTCAGACTGGGTGACACACAGTCAAATGGCTCTTATAAAGTTCCTCAGAATGGCTCTTATTGCAACTCAGTGCAAATCATATCTGATAAAGTCTGGAAGACATTTTTTTTTTTCCTCTCCTAGAATGTTAATTTCCTGAAAGCATCATTAGAATTAATTGGGCGCTATCTGGCTCGTTGGGGTAGGAATGGACTGCAGACGTTCCCGGGGTGTTACAAAGGTGCTCACTGGTCTCGATAAATATTACGATGCTTCACTTGACCTGACAAGCAGTCCGCGGGGAGCGCCGCGGCGAATAATTGTCTTGAAGCTAATTAAAGGAATACAATAAGCTCCGTGCCGAAAAGATATGATTTCATTCCTGTGAATGCAGGGGTGGAGAAAGAAAACTGGACGACCAAAGCACACACGAGATGAGACATCAGGCAGTTGAGATATCGTGATGCCTGGTGGCGAACAATGACGAGCACGACAACCGAACGCCGCACAAAGAGCAAGTGCATTGCTTGACAATGGCTTGGGTGGAGCACAAAAGCCTGTGCGAGAGTCAAATATTTGCTCAGTGGGATGGTGTGGCTCTCGAAACAGCGGAGGCAGCGCCGCGATGTAAAGTATCCACCTCATCCGGCCGCGACGCCCAAGAATGGAAAACCAAACAAGCAGGAGGCTGCTGTGTGCTCTGCACCGGAACAACGGCGTCGGCAGACGACAGAGGGCGGAGGCTGCCGATTCAAACGCCGGGGAGCGCGGCGGGGCCGAGGTCGCCCGATCTGACTCATCTCCAGGAAAAATCAAAGTCATTAGAGAGCCACCCCCCCTGAGAGATCGGCTGCAGTGTGGTCTAAACGTGGCTGCTGTCACATGCCGCGTTGCACACAGACTCCCGCTTCCCCGCCTCATTACGCCGCCGTGCCTCCTCTCTTAACACGTTCCAGCCCTAATTATGCAAATGAAGTGGCTTTACCTTCAGCGTTACGACTGATACATGGAAGCACCTTCAGGCACGACGGTGGAGCCGCCGTCGCAGTCTGAGCCTCGCAGCCAATCCAGAACGAGACAGAACCGATAGCGCCGCACTTGTTCTGCTGACATCCGCATGGATCTTTGCTTAATGAGGCGAAACCTCCTCCGACTTGATTAGCATTCACGAGAGGGGAAACAATCCTTACGTGTACAGTTTTTTTCTATTTTCTTAGAGACTATGTGCTCGAACGGAAAATGCCGGATGATTCGGAAGAAATGGCAAAAGAGCTGCTCACTTTGGCTTAAAAAAATAAAGACTACCAACCTGAGCATGTGGAAAGCTTTATTTTAGCACACAGACACAGAAAAAAAAAAAAAAAAAACTTCAAGCAACTGAAGATGACACACCAGGTTGTTAAGAAGGCAGGGGAAGCACCTCTGTTTCCCAATCCGCCCATGCTTGATTTTCAAGCTTGTCATCATGTGGGAGGTTGAAAGCTGTTAAAAAAAAAAATGTTCCTGATGACGCAGATGCAGCAGAAACGAGAAGAGGGTTTCCCAGGAATGAACCAAAGATGCGCTGCTTAGGGAAAATGTCATTTTGTTATTTATATAAATAAATTTGAAAAAAAAAAGAGTAAAATAAAAGAGGAAGGGGGTGCGCAACAACAAATCCTTCCCTGCTCACCCACACACAATCTGCTGCCGCACAATGTTCCTGTTGCTGTTTCTTGGTTGTACGGGCAGATAACGCGCCGCACACACACACACACGTCGTGGGGGTACGGGCGCTTTCATGTGGCAATTATGTCGTGGACAAATTAAACCCAGGGGTGCTTAAGTGATCTATTCAAGCTTTAGCAAACTGACAAAGAAAGAAAATAATGCGGTGCAGAGAGCTTATGCAACAAACTTATTTTTACTGCAAAAGAGAAGACAAGACTCCGATCACGCAACGGTTATGGAAAAAGAGCGTTTAAACAAAACGTAAACGTTCTTGAGTTTGGTCTTGAGTGGCAATACTGAGCTACTCTCAATCAGATATCTAACTTCAGGTAGTGATCATTGAAAATCTAAAGATTCTTTGGGCCAATCAATGGATCACAACCTTTATGCTATGATATCTTTTAGAAGGACTGTTATTGTATAACACAGGGATGTCAAATGTTTGAAAACTGAGCAGGAAAGACAAGAAAAGACTTATGAAAGCTGGTTCATAAGATAAAGGACAAGTTATGACTGCTGTTGTGTCATATTATATCAGTTATTCTAGTTTTTGTTGGTGTTTTGAGAATACTCCCCCCCTGACCTGCCACCTTAAAGTGGTGGGGGAGTTTGAGTGCCCACGTGATCCCAGGAGCTATGTTGTCCGGGGCTTTATGCCCCTGGTAGGGTCTCCCATGACAAACAGGTCCTGGGTGATGGGCCAGACCAAGGGCAGGTCAATAGCCCTTATGAATATATTACAATCGAGGCCCGTGACGTCGCCCGGTATGGCGCAGCCGGGGCCCCACCCTGGAGCCAGGCCTGGGGTTGGGGCTCGCAAGCGAGCGCCTGGTGGCCGGGCCTTTGCCCACGGGGCCCGGCCGGGCTCAGCCCGAAGGGGCGACGTGGGCCGACCCTCCGGTGGACCCACCACCCGCCGAGGGAATCGTAGGGGCTGGGTGCAATGTGGATTGGATGGCAGCCGACGGCAGGGTGCCCGGCGACCCGATCCTCAGACACAGAGACTAGCTCTAGGGACATGGAATGTCACCTCGTTGGGGGGGAAGGAGCCCGAGCTTGTAAGAGAGGTTGAGAGATACCAGCTAGATATAGTCGGGCTCACCTCCACACATAGCCTGGGCTCTGGAACCCAACCTCTCGAGAAGGGCTGGACTCTCCACTTCTCTGGCGTTGCCCGCGGTGAGAGGCGGCGGGCTGGTGTGGGTTTGCTTATAGCCCCGCAGCTCAGCCGCCATGTGTTGGAGTTCACCCCAGTGAACGAGAGGGTCGTATCCTTGCGCCTTCGGGTCGGGGATAGGTGCCTCACTGTTGTTTCGGCTTATGGGCCGAACAGCAGTGCAGAGTACCCGGCCTTCTTGGAGTCCCTGGGAGGGGTGCTAGACAGTGCTCCGACTGGGGACTCCATTGTTCTACTGGGGGACTTCAACGCCCACGTGGGCAGCGACAGTGAGACCTGGAAGGGGGTGATTGGATCGCATGGCCTCTCTGATCTGAACCCGAGTGGTGTTCTGTTATTGGACTTCTGTGCTAGTCACAGTTTGTCCATAACGAACACCATGTTCGAGCACAGGGGTGTCCATAAGTGCACTTGGCACCAGGACACCCTAGGGCGGAGGTCGATGATCGACTTTGTTGTCGTGTCATCTGACCTTCGGCCGCGTGTTTTGGACACTCGGGCGAAGAGAGGAGCAGAGCTGTCGACCGATCACCACCTGGTGGTGAGTTGGATTCGCTGGCGGAGGAGAAAACCGGACAGACTTGGCAGACCCAAACGTGTTGTGAGGGTCTGTTGGGAACGTCTGGTGGAACCCTCTGTCAGCATGGTTTTCAACTCCCACCTCCGGGAGAGCTTCTCTCATGTCCCGAGGGAGGTTGGAGACATTGAGTCCGAGTGGACCATGTTCTCCACCTCCATTGTCGAGGCAGCTGCCCGGAGCTGTGGTCGTAAGGTCTCTGGTGCCTGTCGTGGTGGCAACCCCCGAACCCGGTGGTGGACACCGGAGGTGAGGGCTGCCGTCAAGCTGAAGAAGGAGTCCTATCGAGCCTTGCTGGCTCATGGGACTCCCGAAGCAGCTGACGGGTACCGGCAGGCCAAGCGAACTGCAGCCCGAGCGGTTGTGGAGGCAAAAACTCGGGTCTGGGAGGAGTTCGGGGAGGCCATGGAGGAGGACTATCGGTCAGCCTCGAAGAAATTCTGGCAAACCGTCCGGCGCCTCAGGAGGGGAAAGCAGGTCTCCGCCAACACTGTTTACAGTGGAGGTGGGGAGTTGCTGACCTCAACTGGGGATATCACAGGACGGTGGAAGGAATACTTCGAGGACCTCCTCAATCCCGTCGCCACGTCTTCCGTGGAGGAAGCAGAGGCTGAGGTCTCAGAGGTGGACTCGTCCATCACCCAAGCTGAAGTCACCGAGGTGGTTGGTAAGCTTCTCGGTGGCAAGGCACCGGGGGTGGATGAGATTCGCCCTGAGTACCTCAAGTCTCTGGATGTGCAGGGACTGTCTTGGTTGACACGTCTCTGCAACATCGCGTGGCAGTCGGGGACAGTGCCTCTGGATTGGCAGACCGGGGTGGTGGTCCCCCTGTTTAAAAAGGGGGACCGGAGGGTGTGCTCCAACTATAGGGGGATCACACTCCTCAGCCTCCCCGGGAAAGTCTATTCCAGGGTACTGGAGAGGAGGATCCGACCGATAGTCGAACCTCGGATTCAGGAGGAACAATGCGGTTTTCGTCCTGGTCGTGGAACAGTGGACCAGCTCTATACCCTCCATAGGGTGCTCGAGGGTTCATGGGAGTTTGCCCAACCAGTCCACATGTGTTTTGTGGACTTGGAGAAGGCATTCGACCGTGTCCCTCGTGGTGTCTTGTGGGGGGTGCTCCGGGAATACGGAGTCCGGGGCCCCCTGTTAAGGGCCGTCCGTTCTTTGTATGACCGGAGTAGGAGTCTGGTCCGCATTGCCGGCAGTAAGTCGGACCTGTTCCCGGTGCATGTTGGACTCCGGCAGGGCTGCCCTTTGTCACCGGTTCTGTTCATCATTTTTATGGACAGAATTTCTAGGTGCAGCCAGGGGCCGGAGGGGGTCCGGTTCGGGGACCACAGGATTTCATCTCTGCTTTTTGCAGATGATGTTGTCCTGTTGGCTTCATCGAACCAGGACCTACAGCATGCACTGGGGCGGTTCGCAGCCGAGTGTGAAGCGACAGGAATGAGGATCAGCACCTCCAAATCCGAGGCCATGGTCCTCGACCGGAACAAGGTGGCTTGCCCTCTCCAGGTAGGTAGAGAGACCCTAGCCCAGGTGGAGGAGTTTAAGTATCTTGGGGTCTTGTTCACGAGTGGGGGACGGATGGAGCGTGAGATTGACAGGCGGATCGGTGCAGCGGCTGCAGTGATGCAGTCGTTGTATCGGTCCGTCGTGGTGAAGAAGGAGCTGAGCCGAAAGGCGAAGCTCTCGATTTACCGGTCAATCTACGTTCCCACCCTCACCTATGGTCATGAGCTTTGGGTCATGACCGAAAGGACAAGATCCCGGATACAAGCGGCCGAAATGAGCTTCCTCCGTAGGGTGGCTGGGCGCTCCCTTAGAGATAGGGTGAGGAGCTCAGTCACCAGGGAGGAGCTCGGAGTAGAGCCGCTTCTCCTCCACATCGAGAGGGGCCAGCTGAGGTGGCTCGGGCATCTGTTCAGGATGCCTCCTGGACGCCTCCCTGGGGAGGTTTTCCGGGCATGTCCCACCGGGAGGAGACCCCGGGGAAGACCCAGGACACGCTGGAGAGACTATGTCTCTCGGCTGGCCTGGGAACGCCTTGGGATCCTCCCGGAAGAGCTGGAGGAAGTGTCTGGGGACAGGGAAGTCTGGGCATCCCTGCTGAGACTGCTGCCCCCGCGACCCGGCCCCGGATAAGCGGCTGAAGATGGATGGATGGATGGATGGATGGATGGATGGGTTTTGAGAATATTTCAATAAGATTCTACTGTCCAGTCTTCACACAAACTTGGGGAGTTACGTGTCATTCGTTACCTCCCACATTGATCCAACCAGGCATTAGCCTCTTGTGAATCGGCCTCTGCACAGTCGGGCGCAGCGGTAACACTAGTTTCGGTTTCTGTAATATGCTGGGTTTTTTTGGAGCGGGTTTTTAGCCCACACTGTCCAAAACCCAACCTGGAGGACCAGGGGATCACTCTGGCATAACTGAGACTCCCCAGGAGTGTGATTCTCCAGGAGGCACAGACCTAGAGGTGCTTGAGACACACAAACTACCCATCAAGATAGTTACTTATACTTCAACCAAGGCGACAACGTACTGAAAACGACTCCCAAAGTTGGAACGTCTCAAGAAACACAGCTTTCTGCTTTCCTACCGTTGCTGTGCAAATCCACATTGTTTTCAAATGCAAAACTTTTCTGAAACGAAAACAAAAGTCGATGGACTTCACTTGAAACGCTACCATGTAAAGGGGGGCTCCTTTTCTTTAAACGAGGCCCACAGGAAGTAGCTCACCTACAAACATAAAAAAAAAACCCAACCCTAAACATCTTATCGAGCTAACTACAAATCAATTCCCAACAGCTTGCTGGTCATGACCAGAAAATAACTCAAAAACTGTTTACTTCCCCGTATTGATCAGCACTTTGTCAGTCCAGTTTATGAGCTTGTCAGTAACACAATTGGTCTTTTTTAAGTGAGTTAATCCTTAGACTGTGGTGATTCCATTAAAATTAATACACTTTGCTGTAAGATCCACTGCTATCTCAGACTTCTGCCGAAAAAGAAAAGTCATTGACCATCTCGACATGTGTGAAGTGTGAAGACTCCGTCCTCATCAGTGATATTCTGACATTCGGAACGAGTTGAAGTCCTCCGGACGAGTCACTTTCCTCCGCATGAGTAAAGCTAAATTTTCAAAGGAGGACGGAAACACAACAGTGGGCATGACACGTGTGTGTTTCTGGGTGAATTATCAGTGTGAAGCAGGAACACTGAGGTAATGAGCTGTCAGCGCCACTCTGGGGGGCAAATCACTCCAGACAGCACAGCTACCTGCAAGGTTATTATTTCCTCCACAGAACCAGTGGCAATCAATGTCTTGGAAAAGTTCTTTCAGTCACCTGCAGGGATATCAAGGCTTCAGCGAGGACTGATGGAGCAAGAGCACAATCTTCTCATTAAAAAAAATAAAACCATCCACAGAGATTTTAATTCCGCAAACATAACCTTCATTAGCAGAAAAAAAACAAAAAAACAAAACACTACTTAAGGAGGTACTGTCGATTATATTGAAATAAATAATTGATTTACCTTGACAATACTGGGCACTTTTTGTAATAAGGGAATGAACAGGTAATGAGGAACTGAATCAATATTTGAGGCTGTCACATCTTCTGAGAAGCCCAAAGACAGTAGAGCACAAAAAAAACCAAAAACGGTTTGGTAAAAAATGAAGTCGCAATCTGTGAGCAACTCTTCACCCACAGTCCTCTTAATGACTGCGCTGTTTAGATTTCTAACACATTATAATGATCACCTTTCTCCCCACAGTGCAGATGAATGCACGTAATTTCAGTTGCGAGACAGCGAGGCAGCATGTGAACAATGCTGATCACCGTCGTGTGTGACTAAAACCGAGGAGGATGTAGATCCGATGAAAGAAAACTTTTATGGTGGCTGATCGACTGTTTGGTTGGGGTACCATCAGGGAGAGAGGTAAATATGCAAGTCTTGTGGCGGTCAGCAGAAGAATGAAACCCAAATAAACAAAAAAATGTAGCCTTTGGGAAGCAGGTGAGGGGGTTCAAAAAATCCTAAGAATCAACACAGAGTCAACTGAAAGTCTAAATTCTCTTGTCTTCAAGCTGCAAGACAAAATAATGTGTATGAAATGAGGGGATGAAAGTATTTCCGTCTCGTTGGACGATAAAGGAGATTCTCCAATAGGATTTTAGTCATGTTGTTCTCCTTACAAAGTGCCACGATGTAATTTAGGCCTCGTTTACACAAGGTCTACAAGAGAAAACAGAAAACGCTAGCTGTGTTTTGTTTGCTCGGAGCGACTGAAAAAGCAATTTCTATTTGTAGGCATGTGGGGTTAATTAGTGATTCTGAATTGTCTGTATTTGGGAGTTCAGTTTATGGTTGTGCCTCTGTTTGGACGCTCTCGTCCAAGGTGAGCTGGGATTGGCTGAAGTGTTCTACAACCCTGAAGATGGATCGATGGAACGATTCAGCTTTATTTTGCATCTGTGAACGTTATAGGGGATAAACTTCCTGGTTAATGTCAAAAAACATTCCATGGTTCACAACTTTCATCCTCTGAAAAGTAAAATGAAAAAATGACTTGAAAGTCCATTATTCCGGGTTGCTTTGCTCAAACTGAAGGGGCGATTTCCCGGGATTATTGTGAGTGTTATCTTCAGCACCTCGCGGATCGACGGCTCTCAGATCGGTGGCGGAAAGTTTACTCAGCATGATTAATGGAGAAATAATATGGAACCTCTCTCATCGACTCCAGGAGGTCAGACAGAATTAGCCTATGCTAAGCAATCCAGGTTCTTAGCCTCGAAATTAAATCAGCCCGAATGGCAGTACATCTCTAACCCGTCTGCCATCAATCACCCCGCTGAAGCAGGTATCCCGGCGCTCTCGCTCCATCAGTCAGCCCCCTCGCCTCCACGTCTTCCATACCTGCTCGCCGACCGGCACTCCGTCTCCATTTCTCACTTTGTCACTTCTCGGCTCCATCATTAAGTGTTGAGGAACTTGCTTGTCGTCTGTCTTCACCAGTCAGCGTTGATCCACTCTCCCCATTCTCCCGCATTCAATTTTAATCTCTGACCCCCGCGCCCCTCCAGTCGCCGTCACTCTCCATCTCGCCGATTTCCATCAGTCGTCCTTCATTAGCGCCGCCGGCGCCATCGCTGCATTCTTTCATTTTACTTTCCATTAGTCATATCGTCTCGTCTGAACGTGGCCCCGACTCCGCCACGTCTGACGATTCGTTTCTGCGCAGTTACGCAACACCTCTGTGTGTTTTCATCAGAAAACTTTGCTATAAAAAAGAGATCTGAAGAACAGAAGAGCAGCTTTGAGATGACCACTTGACTGAACAAATATGACTTGATGTGTGAGGAGCGCTTAGGCTGCAAACTCCAGCTTTTCTCCGCCACGGTGCCAAATGCTCGGCTGTGGCGGTACGCCTGTGCAGCACATCCCCAAAAACAACCCGCTGCAGCTGCTGAAAAATTAAAACGCATTACTTCCCCTACACCTGATTTCACCGAGGCTGAGAAAACCGAAAAGGGTTCGGATAACAATTACCGATTAAACTGTCAATCATGTGACGTAGAAATCTGGGATCTACATTAAATGGCTAAACCTGCTTGGGATTGTATCATAAACATGGGAGAAACGATAAATGCTGGGGGCTATCAATTACCTCTGTGGAAGATAAGTGGAGTTAAAAAAGCTCTGCAGGTCACTGAAGCGGTCATCAAGAGATGTCCAGAGGTGTATTAAATATATCTGCTGTAATGGGACTTTCTGACTCACACAAATCTAAGTCTTGTACTTTCAGAGGTATTTGCAAATTCCAAAAGCAAAATGACTCAGAAGGGTGAGTTCAATCATGTCCTGGACATGTAACATGAAAAGGTATACTTCATTCAGAAGTGACTTAATCGGTCAGATAGCATTACGCTGGAATTAAAGCAGAAATTCAACAGTAAAATTTTTTAAAAAGTGTCTTCAAGTAAATTATTGAGACATAACTTCCAGCCTGACCTCAGTTCAATAGGTAGAACAATAAATACAACAGCTGGACCTCGAGGAAAACTACTGTTTAAAGTGATTCCTCAAACCTTTATGTTTATTATTACACTAACATATTAACCAAAGCAAACTAAAATGCAGACAAAGCCTGTTCAACTATCTAAAACCAGTACGGACCACAAGATGCCGTAAATTTGGTGTCTCAACTGTCCTGAGTCATGCAAAAACCAAAGAAAAGGCAGCAGATCACAAAAGTGAGGATTTAGATGAACCTCTAACTGAAACGCAGAATCTCTGGAAAGCTGGATGAAAGAACAACATGTGCTTCAGTGACCCGACACAACTCAACAAATCCACAAATCTGAACTACAACTGTTATAAGATGGATGAAATGCTGATCAAACATAGACGCAGATACTTTTGTCTCTCAACATTTCAGAGCATGATGACACCTCCCCATGCAGCCGTTGACGACATATCAACACAAAGTTCTGAAATTGTGGATGTTTTGGCGTCTATGAACTCTTTTGTATAAACAATTATTTAAGTAGCCTCATTTCATCAAGGACCACTTAATTTCGGATTCACAAATCAATCACAGCATTAGTTTTTAAGTGATATGTGAATCTCTCTCTCTACTTTCACTTAAGGCCTCCACACACTACAGGATAATCGGGCCGAATTTTGCCCCGATCTTCTCCTCCCGATCGAAGCCGACAGGGTCCGATTGTCGGGAGTACGCAAATGAGTTCGGGTCCGATCGTCGTGTAGTGTGCGGTGTGTTCCGAGAGATTTTTTCTGGTCAGAGCCTCTCGGGAGGCGTCGGAAGGGGAGATTGTAGATAATGAACATGTTTAATATTTCTGATCGCAAATCCTGTAGTGTGTGGCAGAGGTGGGAGTTTGGAGCCTGATCAAGTCATCTCCATGCCATGTTTTTGCTCTGACCATGTATCACACCAGGTGAATCTAATCAACCCTGCTCCTCAGTTTGTCTGTGGTACATGGTGAGGGCAAAAACATGGCATGGAGATGACTTGATCAGGCTTCAATCTCCCACCTCTGGTGTGTGGTGCGCTCCGAGAGGCGCCGATCAGCTCCAAGTAGACCTGTCCACACCCTCGGAATAGAGCTCCTTGATTGGCTGAACAGCTCCGTCTCACCAAGGTGCTGCTGCTTAAAAAAAAATCCCCTCTCAGCTGTCAGAGCTGGATGAATATATGTCTGTGAAATATATTCACTATATATGACAGTGAAACAGAAAAGCCAGAGCTCCTAAACTCAGCTGTGCAGAAAGTGAGTGGTTAATGCAATCGCTCCTGGATGAACTGGATTTCCTCCATTCAGACCCAAACTCCGATTTAATGCATTCATCTGCATCTCCGCCAGTCCTGCAATAATTCCAATGTTTTAATTCATCTCAATTATTAACCATCACGAAAGAATGGGGAAGAAGAAAAAATAAATAAATTTCCACTGACTCCGTGCTTTCAGAGACAGAGCGGACGTATAATGAAACTTTTCCTAATCAAAGCTCAACGTGTTTTTATTCTGATTTAAACTATCAAATCTGTGGACAAAAATAATGATTTAAGATATTTGGTGATTTTAAAAAGTAGCCTTTATTTGTCACGGACTGCTAATAACTTTATTCTACTGCTCCACTCGGGAGTCAAAAGTAAAAAAAATAAAGAAATAAATAAAATAAAAAACACACACACAGATTAATAAGCTGAATTATTATCAAATGTGGAGGGTAAATTATAAGAAAATGATCTGAAACTGTTTCCCTCTTCTGTACTCGAACATTTACATTTTCTGACAAGGTGCTGATAGTCCGTGCTCTGTGCGCACGCGGGGGGTGGCCTGACAGAGCAATACCGATGTGAATGAATGAACTGAGGTAATGAATGAGTTCTCCACTTATTATTTAAAGTAAAGATGAATGTTGACCATAGGAGTGAAGGGAAACAGCGCAAAGTCACGGTGGACGACGCGAGATTTGGAAGAGTGAGGAGCCGATTCTCGGCTGAAGAATCTGCTGGTGTGTGGTCTGCTCCGGAGCGACACCACACACTAGAAGATCAGGAGAGGAAGATCGGGTGCTGATCTGTCCTCTGTTGTCTTGTAGTGTGCGGTGTCTGAATCGGAGAAGATTGAAAAAAATCCTGTAGTGTGTGGTGGCCTTAAGAGGAGAAAGAAGCCAAACGGCGGCTGAGCACCGGTCAGAATTCTGTGCTGCTCTTGGCCGGCTGATGAAAGACTCATGATAAATGAATAAATCCCAAGGTTAATCTCTACATGTATTATACAGCGGAGCGGCCGACCCTCGTGTCCTTCAAGCCCAAGAACTTGGACTTACCTCTTTCTTCATTGCTTCATTCATTCATCTCGGTTAAATGCTAAACACAGTGACTGCAAGGTCTCAAATAAATCTTCGCTCAACATCTGGCTATTTATTTGCCATCTGTGCAGAGACCGTACTGCTGGTGGACCTAATGAGAGCTCGTCATGGCCACTTTTGAAAATTTACACAGTTTAATGCAATTCAGTTTACTTCTCCTCAGAGAAATGTTATGTTCAACAAGGACTTAATGGTGGACATGTAAATTCTTCAGTTATTATAAAAGATGACGAAAGCGTGGGGATTTACATAAACCACTCAGATTGAATGACTGGATTGAGGAATCTTGAATTCTGCAGCTAAATTCAGACAATTTACTGACCATTTCCACCTCTTTATGACCGCAGTGGACAATCTGCTGATGGCTACAGACTTCAATAAACTGAGACGGCTTCTTCAAACATAAAAGTGAGTTGACTGGACTCAAATGGCATCCGGAGTCAACAGATGTCAGTACGCGGATCACCGCAGGAATGTGGTGGAGCAAAACACTGGCGTCGTGAATGCTGTAACGAGGTGCTGCCGTCAGGTAACTAAGGAGGAAGGATGTACTTAAGGCTGTATCAGGTAAGAGTAATTAGGCTGGCTACCTTGGAAATCCTTCAAAATAACCCCCACAGAGAATGTACGTGGATAAAGGCATTGTTCTTGGTTGCATGGTGCTTACTGTTAGATCTATGAGTCCCAGAACGAAGTCAAGTCTGAAATAATGACACGATCCAACCTGGTTCTGCTAAATGTTGATCTTAGCAGGTGAACTGAAACACTACCTGTGAAAACAACTTAAACTTAGGTTGGTATGAGTAAATATGGGAAGACTAAAAAGTTGAACACAAGGAAAACATCTTTTTTGCATATGTGGTCATAAGGTCCTGTTGACACATTTTTAAATTAAAAAATCACTTTTGCACCATTTTGGTTGAACTAGTGTTCCATCTCCCATCTATGCAGGCAAAATGTAACTTTTCTGAAGTTTTGAAGTATTACAGAACAGACGCGACATCGTTGCAGATCATAGTTTTTCGTTTGAATGCCACAGCGCTTCTCCAACAAAGTCTATATTTACTACCATTCACCACACAGTCATCTGCATAAGCGCACATATTATATTCACACGACTCCAAGCATGCCTTTTTCACTGCCCTGGTGTGCTCTAGAACTATCTGAAACAAAACAGAGAAAATAATAGTTTTTCCATCAGACTGCCTAAAACTTCAACTTTCATGGTTTCTTTAGATAAGTCAGTGTGAGAAGCTCCATTTCCTATTTCGATCTAGATGGATGTCATTTCCAGAAGCAAGGGTTCGTTACAGCAGGTGGCTATCACCATCTGGTCATGAAAAGATGTGACTGAATAATAATTGAACCATTACAACGTCCTCCGCTCATTTCCTCCATCATTGTGATCAAAAGCAGAGACAGGCTGACTTATGAATAGCATTATCGCTATGTATTATATATCATGGGAGTCATCGAGGGAGCGCTTCATTTGATAATCCCCGACACGTTGATAACAGAAGCTCCACTGATGCCGCTGTTGAGATGGGACCTTGCCTCTCAAGCTGCTCGCTCTTGCCGCAGTTCATCGGGGGGACTGAGCTCAAATCCTCCCAGCCCAACTTTATTGTCTAAATGTCAATGGAAGGTTAGCAAAATCTTGTTAAAGCGGGGAATATCAGATGCAATTATACGAGGAGCACGAGGAAGACCTCTGTGCCTCTCAGCCAAGGTCTAATTACTCAGAGTGGGGTTGTGTGTGTTTGATATAATTAAGAGGAAGAGGAGAGGCTGGGTTGCTGATGAGGATCAAGATCGGAGCATTAGGCGCAACCTGTTGATAAAGAATTAAACAAAACACTTGAGTGCTTCATTGTTTTCATTTGGCGGAAAATAATTGCCTGTATTCAGGTACATGGTTGATTATTAAGCAGGATGAAACCCAAGTGGAACATAAAATCAACTTTTATACTCTTCTTATCTGAGGGGCAACACCGACACCCAAAAACACGTTTTCAAGAGAAAACGGAAACATTTTATTGCATTTTGAGTGTTTACATGGCAACGGTGCTCAGAGTCACTGAAAATGCGACCTTTTGAAAATTCTTCGAGTTGGTAATTTTATAGTTTATACAAACATCTGTGTAAGCGTCATTGTTAATGTATTTAGTGTATTGTTCTTAGGGAAAAACGCCACATTTTGAAAATGCTCAGACTCTCTGAACGGTCAAAACAGAATGTTTCCGAAACGCTGATACTGCACATGCATGCTACGGTCATAATAAATCATTGCACTAAATTGTTCTGGGCATGCACGAGGAGATGTTTGCTTTTCAGTCTTGAATCTGCCAGCGGTTCATTCATAACCTGTACATTTACTAACATCACCACCATCTGGTTAACATGTGGAGCAAATCGATGAAGACAGACAGTTTGAAGTAGTTCGCTGCATGCACACTTATGTATGTGGCTTTATTACACATAAAAAAAACAGCAGCCACTAGTGGCCTAACAGGGGAACTACACCATCTTTTCTGTTATTTGCGTGTTAAATGGATGTCATTGTTATTTAAAGTTGAAATGTTGTGAAAACGGGGCTCGAGTTGCTGCCATCAAACATTTATTAAGCTTGATTTATAGGAAGTAAAACAAACAAGTCAAAATTTGCACTGCCACTGATAATCAACAGATCTTAGTTAATGGCAAAATACAATTCTTCTCTCTTTGACCAAAGTCATGAACAATGAAGTACAAACTTTTCCATGACATAAAATCATCATTTTCTATCACTGCATACATCACAGTCAACCAGACTGACACATAAATGAAAATGCAGGAAATGAGAAATGAAAAGTTACATTTAGGAGAGACAGTGAAAGTCAGAGCCATCAATATTATGGAAAAGAAGTTATTTCTTCAATCCATTTTCCTTTTCACTCATCCCTTCCTCCCTTGAATTATTTAATTTCAATACAAGCTGTGTAAGTGCTGGGGCAGGAATAGCTCAGACTTCTAAAAACAGCCAATGAGGGCACCGAGTTACCAAAACCCAATGAATGATTTATGGATTTCTGTAATAACAAACAGAGACTGATGTATTTTCAGAGCCTTGAACCGCCGGCTCCTAAAGTGGTCCTGACGGAGGTCCTGAAGAGGACACTCGAAAGACAAGGCATAACTTGATTGTCGGTGCGCCTTCTGGACGACCTCTGAACTCGCTGGGGACGCACATGAAATGGATACTGATGCACAAGTTTGTGGGGAAACAACACAGGGTTTTCTTGAATCATTCCTCCGTGAATCCAGAGAGAAATGCAGCTTAATGGGTTTCTTTTAAAGTAACTGCTCAATGAGCAATAACTAAATGAAATAATATTAATAATAAAAACCAGGCTTGTTTTCTGGGTGACGAGACGAAAAGCTGTCAAAGTCTGTTTTTCTTTGCACATATTTACATAGGTGCACAGAATAATGACTTCCTGTTAGGTAAAAGCATAACTGAGAGTTAATAGTGTTTAAATTTGGAGAATCGTCTGCGTATTTCACCAAAATCTATGACAAGAAAGACAAAAAAGAGCATGCTTTGGGGTCTAGGATGAAACTTGTTTGTATCTTATCTCATGATGGGATTTGCTGCTCTGTCTTCAGCCTGAGAAACTCCTGACTAGAGATGCATATGCAAAGTTTTTCGGCTTCTCTGGCCCATGCAAAAAAAAACACACACCAGTAGACGAGGGCGCGCCAAGACAGACAAGCACAAAAAGCAAAACGCAAATCTCCCTGACGGCCCGTCAGTTCAGTCTGCTGAGGGCTGACAGCCGAGCCCACATCACATTTGTCAATGTGGCCTCGGGGATCGCTTCAAATGCTCCCCGTCTCTCTTTGTGGCCTTTGGCTTGGCTCGGCAAATTATGTCGAAGTCTGGGCTGAGTCGAAAAGCCACAGTGATGCCAGCGCCGGGACGGCTGGCAGTGCTAATGCTCGTGATGGGAGGGATCACTGGCGGGTTGTGAGCAGGGACTGTCACCAGAATTCTCACACGCCTGAATCACAGCTATCGCTGAAGGAGAGGTGAAAGAACTGCGAAGCCTCAACTTTACTGCCAGAGAAGTGCTTCTGCCTAACAAGCATTTTCTTTTTTTTTTAAAATTCCAGACTGACTAAATAGTGCTGTAAAAATCTCTATAGTTAAACTTTACAGTTTTTCTCTGCTGTAGTGCAGACCACACATGATGACCATGTCTACATTTTCACTAAATCAAACAAATAATACTAAAAACTGCGACAGCCATATTATTGCACAAAATCCAGTAAAATGTAAACAAAAACAGTTCTCCTGCAGCTG